>NC_066619.1:138313628-138434908 GCF_025201925.1 Gopherus flavomarginatus | reverse complement strand
CCAGAGTCCAGAATTTGCATAAACTCACCCCCTTACCTGTGACTAACAAGCTTGCCCTGCTAACTCTTCCAGCAAAACAGGCCAAAGAAAGTGTATGCAAGCCCTGTACTGCAGCCCCAGTACTATTTTCGGTTCCTTCCCACAGATCTTTCACTCCGCACCAGTCCAGTTCCTTGCTGTTGCTTGTCCAACCACTGCATGCATGTGCTAGACCGGACCCTGAGCTGATTCCTGACTGTTGTGCTCCATACAGCCTGGCCTGTCTGTGTCTCTGTGGTGCAATGGGTCAGCACGTTTGGCTCTTAACTGAAAGGATGGTGGTTCAAGCCCACCCAGGGACAGTGATAAGCCTGTGCTACTTCCTTGCTTTCCTGCGGGCAGGGCCGGCTTTAGGCCAATTCAACCAATTCCCCTGAATCGGGCCCCGCACCCAAGCCCTGCTGGTGCACTGTACTAGGGTGGCCCAGCTTCCCCAGGGGGCAATTTAAAGGGCCTGGGGCTCCCAGCAGGGACTGGAGCCTCAGGCTGTTTAAATTGCCACCAGAGCCCCACTGCTGGAGACTTGGGGGCTATTTAAAAAGTCTGGGGCTCCCCTTGCTTCTACCGCCCCGGCCCTTTAAACAGCCCCCGGAGCCCCGCCACTTCCCCAGGGCTCCCGCGGCTATTCAAAGGGCTGGGGCGGTGGAAGCAGGGGAGCCCCAGGCCCTTTAAATAGCCCCCGAGCCCTGGGCTGCTGCTGCTACCTTGGTGGAGGAGGGGGCACTTACCGTACAGGGTAGGCTGTACCCCCTGTACCCGCACCCCTGCCCACAGCCAGCCCCTGCTGCACCCCCTGCCCTGCCTGCACCAGCCCCGCACCCCGTGCCCTGTCTCCAGTCAACCCTTGCCGCACTCCCCTGCCTTAAGCCAGCCAGTCCCACACTCCTCTGTCTCCAGGCCTGCCAACCCCTGCGCACTCCCCTGAGGCCCTGCCTGAAGCCAACCAGCCCACTCCACCCCACATCCCCCTGCCTGCTGCCAGCCCCTGTCAGCAGCCAGTCCCACACACCCTGCCCTGCCTGCAGCCAGCACATTTGCAGCCAGTCCTGCACCCCCTGTCCTGTCTGCAGCCAGCCCCGCACGCCTTGCCCTGCTTGCAGCCAGACCCGACCTCCAGTCAGCCCCTGCCCTGCCTCCAGCCAGCCCCATGTCCACTGGTGCCCTGCAGTTCCCAGGGCAGTAACCCTGCACACACGCTGCAATGAGAGGGGCAGTGAACAGCTGTGACCCACACATGTGCACACCTTAGGGTGACCAGACAGCAAGTGTGAAAAATTGGAACAGGGTGGGGGGTAATAGGATCCTATATAAGCAAAAGACCCCCCAAATCGGGACTGTCCCTATAAAATCGGGACATCTGGTCACCCTAGCACACCCCCAGGGAGTGGCGGGGACCCACACATGTGAAACGGAGCTCATTTCTAGTTCAGGCCCATCTTTTTAAAAAAGAATTTTAGGTAGGGTTAACATACATCCGTATTTTCCTGGACATGTCCAGCTTTTTGGTTCTTAAATAGACCATTTGGGAGAAATTTTTAAAAATATGGATGTATGGTAACCCTATTGGTACAAAAAATACATACTGTGGCACATCCCTTAAATCAGAACTTTTTACAGGGAGCCGGCTGCTAAGAAATGAAAGGCTTTTATTTACATGGTTTTTTTTTTAGTCATCCCTGCCGGGGCCCCGCCGAATATGTTCGAATTGGGCCCCGCACTTCCTAAAGCTGGCCCTGCCTGCGGAGAGCCTCAAAGGTCCCATTTTGCTGCCTCTTGGCCTCAGTGCGTTCAGCTAGTGGCCCGAAGACCGGGCTGGATGTCATTCAGAAACCCATCTCCCAGCAGCTGTTCCAGAGGCTCAGGTTTAATCCTCAAGGCCGAGCACAAAAACTTTCAGCCAGGAACATTTCGCTCTCTCCCCGCCTCCGCCCAAGTGGCAAAGGAGAAGCAGACGAGACACGCCGGCTCAAAGACGCCTCCCTCCCACTTCCCTGTAAGCTGTGCAAAGCTCTTGGCCTGCCTCACGCCTTGTCAGGAAAGCGCGGCCATGCTGCTCACGCCTGAGTCACGTCCGCAGCCTGGCCTGCCCTGGCTGACGGTGTGCAGAGCCACGCCAGTCAATGGCAGTTTGAGTCAGGAGCCTAGGCTCTTTCCCCTGACAGCCACACACACAGCACTGCCTGGTGTCCCGAGAGCCTCCTTCCTGTTCTCCCGCAGCACACGCTGCCTGCCAGTGTGGGTGGGAAAAGGGGACCAGGAAGTACTGCAGCCTCATTCCAGGACAGGAGGCCCTCGCCATACCCAGGCCTGCCTCTTGCCTTCAGTCCAGGTAGCCTCATGGCCTAGGCTCTTGGTGCTCTGCTGGTCACTGCCTTGCTGGAAGGCCCTGAGGGAAAAGAAGCAAGCACACATGTAGCAGAGGATGGCTTTGATCCATTAATCTCTGGGTTATGGGCCCAGCACACTTTTGCTGCACCATTCTGCTGGTTTTTCATGACCGCTGCCACCCAGCCATCACTATCTGGATTAGCACCTTATGCGCTCTCACGCTGGCAGGCAGATGCGCAGTCTGCTAGGCAGCTGTCCTGGTCACAGGATATTACAGCTTCTACAGGGTAAAAGGGATCTATTTGGGGTTTGGACCCCATTGGGAGCTGGATAGCTGAGTGCCAGAGACGGGAGCACTTCTTAAACTGTTTTCAGTTAAGCCTTCAGCTTCACCCTCACCTGAAAAGTACTCACCATTAAGGGGTATGTGTTCCAAATGCCAAAAGCATGTGGGAGGTAAGAATGGGTGTTTAGCTGTCTGTGGTTGTTTTAGTTGATTTCCTTTTTGCTGTTCCTGGTGTGTAAAGACAGAGACATTTTTGAATCTCTTAAAATTGCTGTTAGTGCTACAGTCCCTCACCTTAAGCTTATGCTATTAGATCTCTTCTGTGATATATTCTGGTTCTGAAAGGTAAAAGGTCGCTCTGTGTGTGGCATTATGGAGTGAGGTAGCAAATGTTGGTTGCAGAAATGGGGTATGTGCCACAACAGTCCTGCCCCCCAGCTGCATTCCCTGAGTCCAACCTGCAAAATTTCCATGCAGTCAGAGTGGAAAAGAGCATTTTACCTAACTGTGAAGTTGCTTACAACTTTCAGTGTGTAAGTGAGATCAGAACCCCCCACTCTAAGTACATCTAAAATTTATACTTAACTATTAGTGATCTTAGGTCTGTAGCATAGAACTGAATTTGTAATACAATTACAAAGAGCTTTATTTTTAAACTAGAAAAGAAAAAAACCCATAAAATCTGCAGTTAGAAACTTCAAAAAAGACCCATAGTACTAAATTTAAATATTCATTTTCAACCTTTTTTATTTCACTATGCTTTGGAACCCATGTCCCTTGCCTAATGAGATATATGTAGGTTCGGGTGACTCCCAAAAGCATGAACTGCTAAGGACCGTTCTACTGTCCTTGATTCATATCACCAGGATAACTACACTTTATTACTCCTGCCCTAATAAGAAAGAGATTGGGGATCTCACAGCAGCCGAAATGACCATTTGGACAAGCACCCCCATCATGCAATGCGGGGTGGGTGTGACCATGCACATCAGCAACAAAAGACTTTTACAACACATCACCAACAGATATCAGGGTAGAGTTCATTCTGACCCTGCTTACATCCTCCCCACAACCAAGAATTGGTGCTCCTGGTAAATCACACTCCCTATTATACCAAATCATTGGTATTGAATGCTGAAGTCACAGCTAGCAAAAGTAGCCACCCATCTCTGCCCTGCAGCATCCAGCTTAGCCCTTGTTAACACATAAGTCAGTGGATTGTTCTCTGTCCATACCTGAAACTGAGCACCACACAAGTAGTCTCCAAAGTTCTCAGTGATGGCCCATTTCAAGCCCAAGAACTGCAGCTGGTGGATGGGATAGCAAGTTTCGCTATCAGACAGTCCTCAGCTGGCAAAGGCTACAGATTTACATTTGCCTTCCACTTCCTGGTACGAGACTGCTCCCAAACCCTCCAAACTGGCATCAGCATGCAGGATAAATGGCTTGTTTGGGTCAGCAGAGACTAGGACTGGCACATGAATCAGGCAAATAATGATTTCCCGTAAAGCTCTGTCACATCTCTCATCCCGCCATGTCCCAAATGGAGAGGAGAGGAGCCCCTCCCCTGTCCCAGCCCAAGAACACCAGATCTGTGGAGGCAAGATGTCTGTAGCCCAACCAGCTGGAGCTGCTGGGGAGAGGAGTTCTCCCCTCAGCCCAGGCCCACTGGAGTTGCTATTGCAGTGGGGGAGAGATGTCTTTCATCTAGTTCTTAGATGCCCTGATAAGAGGGGGGTTGAGTTTTTTCTTCCCACCTACAGCTCAAACTTCTTTTTCCCCCACCACTTTCTGCTCTAGCCTGATCTCCCTCTTTCACCTCAATTCTCTTTTTCCTGGTCTTGTTCCAGAGCCCTGACAGCCCAATTCTCTGCCCTAACCCCGTCCCCTCTACTGCACCCTGAACCTCTCATTCTAACCCCACCCTAGAGCCTGCACTCCCAGGGCCAGTGCCCTCATCCACCTGCACTCCAACTCTCTGTCCCATGTACCCTGATTTAGGGTGTACTAATAATATTAATTTGGATAATATGATGAAAATTTAATTTATTAGCTTACATTTTATTTAATTTAATTGAGTTACAAAGTTACAGTTGCTTTACTGCTATTCAATAGATACATAGGGCATTATATGCAACAAAGTTTTGGTTAATGTCTCTTACCACACTTCCTTGATAACCTGGTGGTAAGAGACACAGAACCAGCCTTGCAGTTCAGGTTTCTCAATTCTTGAGTGAAAGATGCAGCGCTTAGAAAAAGCTACTGTTACTTAGGGTTTACTTGACTAAGTTAAACTTAAAATCAAAACCTAATAAACAAAGAATAAAAACTTACGGAAATGGAGCTTAGCCTAGTTCCCTTGAAACTTAAAGTTTAAGAACAAGTACAGCCTACTGCTAGTACATAGAGAGAGAGTGGAGGAAGTAAGTCAGAATGATAGAGTGAAGTGCTCTAGTGAGGTGGGTTACCTCTTTTATAGGGCACAAGCACCGGAAATCCTTCCTCCTATGTCCAAATTTCATTCCTCACCCACAAAACGTTAGGGTACGCTTACTTCACAGGCTAGTATGTTTGTGCATGTTGATGACATGTACATATGCACATAAGTTCCCTTGTGTTGTACCTGTTAAGTCTGTGGGTAGAATACTGAAAAAAAAAACCCTATGCCATTCTCCATTGTCGATTGGTCTAAGTAAAAGTCTTAGACAGGCGTGAGTACTTATCTATTTAAGTAACAAGATACAGGTCAACTTTGCTTTCTTAGTAAAAGGTCACAATATAGATATGCTAACCTTGCCTTAGCTTAACATACAGGATATGGCCTGTAGGGTCTCGTAAGTCATGTGCCCCAGCCTCCTAATCATTTCTATTGCCCGCCGCTGGACCCTCTCCAAATTGTCCACATCCCTTCGCATGTGGGACCCAACCCCAAAAGTACCTACATTTCACCCCAATGGCCCCCAAATGCCAGATTTTAATATGTACATAGGGTGCTCCCATGGTCATGTCACTCCCGAGCTCTCCAGTGGAGCCTGCTGGTGGAGAACAAGGTCAAAATCAGCCAGGACGTCGCTCAGTCAATTCCCTGTGCTCCCAGCAGGTGGTATCGGAAAGCTCCAAGATGGCTCACTTCCCTTTCTCTCATCAGCTTCAGGCCCCAGGGTTACAAATGCCCAAACTAGTTGGGATTCTCCCCTGGGCTCAGGGTGTGGGGCTGCTCTGAGGGGATGGACTTGCACACTTGGGATATTAGTGCAAAGATACAATTTCAATTTCTCTTAGAGAAATTTGAGGGCAATTTATATTTGGTAAAAATCTTATTTCGTGAAAGGAAAGCTGCAGTGATAGCCTGGTTACTGGGGTGCAAAACACTTTCCTCCTGCAAGAAACAAGAAGTTAGAATTAGACATTTACATCATTTGTTCCAATGTTGGCACAGGTTTAATTTTGCTTCTGTGCAGGTTTGTTTCAGGCGGTGACTGTTTTGGTTTATTGGGTTGTTTTGGTTTTTTAAGTTGGAATGGAGATTTTAATTGACATTTGCTGGATTCGAATGGCTGACCTGCAACACCAGTTTTGACATACTTCTGCATATTTTATACAGATTTGGCCAGTATTCAAGGATTCAATTCCTTTATAGGAGGTTTTAGAGTTCAGGCTTATTTATTTGATGTTATTTTATCATCCTGCTGTAGCACACCTTTTTGATAAAACCTTGAAATTATTAATTTATGGCATTTGTTAGTTTTTATTTTTAAAAACAAAGTTTTTCTTAATGTTTGGGTTTTAAATTAAGCATTGTTTTTGGTTTCAAATTTTCATTTAGGTTTTGGTTGTTGATGGGATCTTTAAGAACTTTGGATTTAATACTAAAATTTGGACAGATTTAGCTTATTGAAAGTAAACTGTTCACTATTTTATTTTAATAAAGGTTGTATTGCTGTAAACCCTGGCCCGTGGGAGAGGAGATGAGCCTGGCCTTTAACTGAGAAGGAGCAGAGGCATGGGAGAGGCCAGGTGATGGGGGGCACAGCCCCCCAATTTTTTTTGTCTACCCACCTCAGTCTCCCACCAAACGAGAAGAGTCTGATGCCACTCCTGCTGGTCACTGGGTGTCACTGCTGCTCCATGGGAAACATGCTCTGTGCATTACCCAGCTTGGTGAGAAATACACTCTGTGCCTTACCGTGACTGGTCCGTGGGTGTCACTGCTCCTAGAAGGCAGACACACGCTGTGCATTACACCACCTGACCGCTGGGTGTCATTGCTCTATCAATGGAAACGCTTTCTGTGCATTACCCTGAATGACCACGAGGTGTCACTGCTGCTCCAAGGGAAACATGCTCTGTGTGTTACCCTGATTGGCCACTGGCTGTCACTGCTGCGCCAAGGAAAACACCTTCTGTGCATTACTCTGACTGCCCACTGGGTGTCACTGCTGCGCCAAGGGAGACATAAGAGCGGCCAGACTGGTTCAGACGCAAAGTCCACCTAGCCCAGTATCCTCCTGTCTTCTGACAGTGGCCAGTGCCAGGTGCCCCAGAGGGAATGAACAGAGCAGGGAATCATCAAGTGATCCATCCCCTGCCGCCCATTCCCAGCTTCTGGCAAACAGGCTACAGGCACCATCCCTGCCCACCCTGGCTAATAGCCCTTGATGGACCTATCCACCATAATCTTATCTAGTTCTTTTTTGAACGCTGTTATAGTCTTGGCCTTCACAACATCCTCTGGCAAGGAGTTCCACAGGTTAACTGTGCAACTGCCCTGAGCTTACCCCCTTCCCCTCGCCAGGTTGTATATGGAAAAAGGATGAGGACAGCCATGATGTGTCTGTCACTGGCTGATGCCTCAGTTTCCTCTAGGCAGCAGTGCTGCAGGCTCCTTTGGTCAGTTCCCATGCAACTGTGTCTGGGGAAGGGGGAGTAGATACTCATGCTCCCCAGCCCCATTCCCCTCCACCAACAGCTGGGAAATCCAGGCCAAATTTAACCCTGGTAGCTGGGCCGGGATTAGCCTGGGCCGGGGTTGGGCTGGGAAGGAATTGCGGTGGGGAAACAGACGCACCTGCTGTGAGGGAAGATCCTTCCATTCCCTGCCAACCTCCCTCACTCCTTGCAGCATGGCACCCCCTAGAACTTCCTTCTCTGTCATGGAGGCTGTCTGCTGCCTGCTTCTCCCTTAGCATCATCTCTCCGCACCCTGGGGCACTGGCGTCGCCCATCCTGTGCAAACAGGCAGGTCCCTGGTCTGCCCTGTGGTGCTGCCCTGCAATTTGGGGAGGCAGCTATTGGATGGAGTCATATCGAAATATGGGGGTGAGCAAGGCTGGGGATCAAGACTCTTGGGTTCTCCCCCCAACTCTGGGAGGAAAGTGGAGGTTAGGGGGTAGAGTCGGAGAGGGGCAGGGCTGGGATCCAGGGCTCCTGCTTTTTCTCCACTTCCTGCAGCTGCTTCGGCCTTTCAGTGCATTTCCTGTTGCAAATTCATTTGCTGACTTGTGCAACCCACCCCAGAGGTGGCTGCATCTCAGTGTTGGGTGAGGCATCCTTGGCTACATCACCCCCTAACCGTGTCTCTCTCCCCACTGCAGGTGACCCTGCAGCACTTGGCAAACATCCGCAAGATCGTGGGGGGTGCTTTGAGCATTGGGCAGGCAGGGGCCAGGTGCCCAGCCCGCCTCCCCCCCAAGAATGGGACCCAGCACCCCCTACTTTTTACAGGGATTAACAAGGGGCAAAGGGGAGCAAATCAGAGAAGAGGGTGGCCAGGGTCTGAGAGGGGGTGGAAATGGGTTGGTCGGGGGGGGGTTAAGCAGCTGGAGGCAGAGTTAGGAGAGGGGCTGAAGGGCAAAATCAGGGACGAGGGAAGGAGCCGGAGTTAAGCCCAGGGAGAGATGCTGCCAGAGGGTCAAACCCCGGCACAGGCAGGGGCAGAGAGGTAACAGTTACCCCGGGGGGCTGAGACTCCAGTGTTTGCAAACATGGGGCAGGGAGCAGAGGGACTTTTTTATTTCCCCTCCCACAGCCAGCACCTCTCAGCATGGGCTTCCCAGGGCTGGGCTCTTAAAGGCACAGGCATCCCACTGCCTAGACCCTGCAGCTCCTCTCTGATGTAACCTACTGAGGTGCTGCAGTAGGAGACTCAATTCAGTGAAACTGGGCATTCCCTATACGCCCCACAGCCAGGGAGCTGTGCACCCCCTCCCTTGAATTTCCCCAACACCCCGCCCCCCAGTTGTCAACTAGTTACATGCAGCTCTGCCAATGTTGTCATTGGTTGCAAATTTGAATGGAAATTGAAACGTTAACACACACTTTAAAAGCAGGTACAACATATGAAAAATACTTGTACTTGAGAAAGTTAAATAGGTTTGGAAAGTCTGGACAAAGCCAGGTTTCCTCACGCAGCTGTTGTGTTTGCTGACAATGTCGGGGCATTGGCTTCAGCAATGTTGACCAACCTAAGGGCTGGTCTACACTACGGGGGAAAATCAATCTCAGATACGCAACTTCAGCTACGTGAATAACGTAGCTGAAGTTGAAGTATCTAAGATCGAATTACTCACCGTCCTCACGGCGCAGGATCGATGTCCATGGCTCCCCCTGTCGATTCCGCAACTCCATTCGGGTTGGTGGAGTTACGGAATCGATATAAGAGTTTTTGGGGATCGATATATCGCGTCTAGATGAGACGCGATATATCGCTCCCCGAGCAATCGATTGCTACCCGCCGATACGGCGGGTAGTGAAGATGTACCCTTAGAATTTCAAATGATGATTTGTAAGCGAGGTGTGAATGAGCTCTCCCCTGACAGCTAGTGATGAGCAGGGTTGGAGGAGGCTTTGGGACCAGACTGTATTTCCATGAACTCACCTACTCTGCCGAGGTATCCAGTAGACAGAGCTGGGCTGCCTCTGCTCTAGGTGCCCGGAGGAGGGAAGGTGTGTGGGGCTCCAGCCTGGGGCTCTTCCTCCGTCCTGCCAAGCCCTGACTATTAATCCCAGCCCTGGCACTCCTTTCTTCAAGCGCCATGTGGGCCAGAGGAAAAGTGTGGCAGGAAGCACAGGGGCCAAACTTGTGGGCACCAGCTGAAGCAGCGAGAATCCCAACCACCATGTCAAACTGCAGGAATCAGCAACTAGGGTGGCAAGTTTTAGAGCCCCAACCCATTGTGGCCATCACGACCAAAGACCTGGCTCCCGTGGGTGAGTCACCCAGCAGGAGGGAAAAGACTCACTCTTGTACAACTAGAGACAGGGAAGTTGAGGACTGTGAGCTCCAGGGCTTTACCACAAGCCAACACCAGGTCCCACTGAGAGTTGAACTCAGATTGCAGGATTCAGTGTCCCAAGTGTTGCCCATTACACCATGGAAACAGCTTGTGCTGCCTTCTCTGGCCATCAGTGACCCTCACGGGGCTGGCTTGTGTAAGGGACTGTTGACCCTTTACTAAAACTTAGTGTGTGTGGTGGTGGGGGGGTGGGGGGGTCGGTTGGCTAGTTCCTAGCACCAATAGAGGTGGAAAGGGTCAGTGGGAAATCAGGCCCCTGAGACTGACAGTCCCCAGGGGCAATGGGGAGAGGCCAAAGCTCCAAGTTAGCTGGACTGACAGGCCGGGCAGTGTAATGAGGGAGTCACCAGGCCAGGGGGTCCCATCCAGTGCCAGCTTTAGGTCAATTCCCCCGATTCCCCCAAACTGGACCCCGCACCTAAGAGGGCCCCATGCCTGCACCTATAAGGGCCCCACGCCTTAAAGAAGAGAGCCTAACTTTTTAATTTTTACTCATCTGGCGGCAGCTTGAGTCTTCAGTGGCACTTCAGCTGTGGGTCCTTCACTCACTCCAGGTCTTCAGTGGCATTTCGGTGGCGGGTCCTTCAGTGCCATGGAAGACTTGGAGCGAGTGAAGGACCCACTGCCGAAGTGCCGCTGAAGACCTGGACCACTGCCAGGTATTCGAATTGGATCCTGCAGTTCCTATAGCTGGCCGTGGTCCCATCCTCCATGGGAGCGGGAACTGCCTGGGCCAGAGCAGAGTTGAGCTAAGCAGAGAGCAGGAGCCCGAGAAGAGCGGGGAGCAGAGTTGTGCAGGTGTAGTGCCAGAAACTGCTCCCTGTGGGATTTTGTTACTGATACCTGAGGTTGTTCTTATTTGCTGATTTTTCCTAATTTGCTAAAACTTGACAGTGGTTTCTCTAGCAAAGGCCAGTCCCTGGCCCCTTGGTCCAGACATCCTCATTCACATCAGGCTTCAAATTGAGAATCATTTCCCATTCCCGCTCTGTGGGAGGAGAGACTTTTAAACGCGCTCTCTGTGCGACTGCACATGGCTAAGCAAGGAGAACAAACCCCCAATCCCCCCTGTGCTTTGGGGGCCAGGTTTGCTGTGGTCTGTAGTTCAGATGCCTTCACGTCTGGGCACTGGGATTATTTACCAGTTTCTGTGACATTGGGGCATAACTGTGCTCACAGCCAAATTAATGTGCTTAGTGTGGCCGTGTGCCCTCAACTTTACACAATCTGTTTCCAAAAATTGGTTTCTGTAAAATCGGAATAATCCCCTAGTGTAGACATACTGTATGTGCCTGAGCATCCACAGTGCAAACTGGAGCCAGATCTAGTTTCACTCTGTCTACACTTCAAACACTGCTGTGGCACTGCTATAGCACTCTGGAGTAGACAGTGACTGGAGGGGTTTTCCCATCCCTGTAATAGCTACATGGACAGAACAATTCTTCCTTTTATTTAGCACTATCTAATCAGGGCTTAGGTCATCTTAACTCTATGGGTTTGGGGGGTGGGCTTCACACCCTGAGAAATGTCGCTCTTCCAGTTCAGTGCCCAGCGTACAGCAGCCCTTAGATTCCTCTTGCTATTTCAATGCAGGCACTGACCTGTGAGAGGAAAACATCAGCTCACAAACACTGAGACTGAATTCCCCACATTTAATCTCTCTGCACTTTCCAGAAAGTCACAAAATTCAATTCATTCTTGCTAGGACAGAGAAAAAAATAAGTGACACTAAGTTTTTGGCTTGATTATGTAACCCTTCTGCCTCTCTGAGTTGGCAGCAACAAGGGCCGGGTTCAGTATCCAGGGGTTCCATTTCATAACACAATGCATAACTGGCTCGAGCCCCCACCCAGTGACCTGGGACACTCACATACCACACCCCCCTGGGCGCCTCTAGGAGGCAATACTTCCCCTCTCGCAAGCACGGAGTCTGAGTGTAGCAAAATCTTTTTAATAAAGGAAGGAATCAATGCGGCATCCCATTGGAGAAACACCACAAACAGGGTTATAACACAAACCATAAACAAAAACCCACCTCCAAGTACGTTTGGCACTGTCCTTTTTCGCCTTAGGGGTTTAAGTCCAATCACCCCAAAGTCCAACAACCCAAAAGTCTCTGGTCAATGCCACCCCAGAGTTCGAGAGTTTATCTGTAGAGGTCCCTCCCCCCAGCCTGGGTAGAAAGGGGCACCTTACGTGGTCCGGGGCCAACTGCCCTGCCTCTCCGTGGGTTCTGCTTCCGCCTTCTCCACGAACTGCTCCGCTTTACCAGCTGCTCCACTCTGCTCCTCCAGCCGTCCTCAGAAACTGCTCCGCTCCACCAACTGCTCTGCTCCATGAGCTGCTCTAGTTCTCCCTGCAAACTGCTCAGCTCCGCTCGCTCTCTGGGCCACTCCACCCATCCCACAGCTACTCCGCTCTGCCAGCCGCTCCGCTGCCACCAGCTGTCCCATGATCTGCTCCAGCCATCCCCACAACTGCTCCACTCCACCAGCTGCTCGGTTCCAAAGTATAGCTTCAGGCTCCCCTACTAGCTAGCACAGTACTCAGTGCTCTCAGCTCAGTAATTGCAGCTCTTTAGTGATTTCAACTCTCAGTGATCTCAGCTCTTAGTAGGGGAACCTCAATGCTAGTGCACCATTAGCCAAAAGTGAGTTCAGCTCCATAATCGGTATTTAGATTCTTGAGGGAATAAAAAAATCAATTCTGACATTCCATAGTGAAGAGAGTGGAAATGGTACTGCTGGCTACACAAGAAGACTACACCATCACACACACATACCTCTCCCCAGCTTCTCACAATTCACTGGGTTTTGGAACCCATGTCCCTTGTCTAGCAAGTACCACCCAACTGAGGGTGAGTCATTTGTCACCAAGCAGTCCCACAGCTCGGTAGTCTGGGATAGGGTAGGCGTGCCT
The DNA here is from genome assembly GCF_025201925.1 of Gopherus flavomarginatus. NCBI lineage: Eukaryota > Metazoa > Chordata > Testudines > Testudinidae > Gopherus > Gopherus flavomarginatus. The sequence continues at coordinate 138,422,041 of NC_066619.1, read as the reverse complement.
ATGCAAATACACTCTCTGAAATTCTTTCCACCAGATGTCAGGGTAGAGCTTATCCTGACTCTGCTTACAATTAAATAAAATTAAGTGTTTAATTAATATAGTAAAAATATATCCTGACTCCTCTAAATAACACCACAACGTGAAATAAGAACAGAGAAAAATCTTGTCAGTGAAGACAAGTGAAGTTTCGCAAATGATCTTCCCATTATTAATTTCCATGCTGCCCCCATTGGAGGTCCGGACAGCTCCACTGTCACTGCTCTGCATTCACCTTCCCCTAGAATTGTTCTTGGACATTCCCAAATATGAAAAATTGTGCACTTCAGAATGCGAATAGTGACCCCGTCTCCTTCCTGCACCTGCTCTACATTGCTCCACAGCAGCTTCTTCCCCTGCAGAGTCACCCCAGCACGGCAGTGCAGCCGCCCAGGGGTCAGCAGGGGCCCCTGGCAAGGACAGTGGGTGCAGCTAACAGCCCAGTCTGCCTGGCAGTGAGTCAGCTGTAAAAAAGCAAAACCCCCTCCCAGAAGTACAGAGACTGAATTCCCCAACTTTAACATCATGACCCCCTCTAGAAAGCCACACGTGTCAGTTGTATTTTCACAGGGAGATACAAAAATCAGGTGACACAAATTTTTAAGTTGAGTAAATAAAGTTGAGGAGATAGTTATTAACCTCACAGAAATATACTAAAGATCCCTCAACATAACACCTGAAGGGGAAATATGAACAGAGACAAACCTTGTCAGCAAAGGCTCATTTCCCAAACAAGCCTCAAAATGTTACGAATTCCCACCCCTCCTCCACAGGAGCTCTGTGCAGTGTCACTGTTCTGTAGGCAGCTTCCCATTCAATGCTGTTGTGGGCCTTTCCCAGGCCTGGAAATGTATCAACGACAGAATTTGAAGAGCAAACCTGGCTCCCCGCACCAGGTGGGATTTGAGTGTTTGGTCCCTGTCACTTAGTCTTTGTCAATAGTACAGACGCCAGGGGAGGGATCTTGGCACAGGGGCTGGTAGGGGAGAAATGATTGTAGATTCTGACCTGTGCTCTGGAGAGAAGGTAATAGTTGAGGGGGCATTTTTGTCTCCTCCCCTGCCTCAGTGTCCCCTGGGCCGGATTCTACATTCCACAGGACAAATGAGGGGGTGACATCACTTGGTGAATAAAAGCTAGTGCTCCATGGGAGGTTTGAATTCACAACCTCAGTATAGCTCCTCTCAGCACTGCCCTATAAGTACTGTGCACTAGCCAGTTGTGCCACTGGAGCACCTGTTAGCTGTTATTCTCCAAGACCCCTAGGTTGATAAGGGCGAGGAGTGACCCCAAAACATTCTCAGTGGAGCTGAGAGCCGGTAGCGACAAGTGTTGTACTCGGTGAGGTGGATTCTTCTTAAGGGTTCCAGGCCCCATTTGACCTTTTTGTTCGTCCCTGTGTAATAACAGAGCTGGTTAAGACTCACTGCAGAGTCTTGCTGCAGACCAACAGATCTGAAATCACTGATCACCAGGTCTAAGCATTAGTCCTGCTTTGGGACAGCGTCTCTCATCCAACAAACTGCCCAGTCTGCACTAGCAGTGAGGCTCCCTCACTAACAGCTGAAATCAGGGAGAGCTGTGTGAAGTGCAGGGCCCCAGGGGTGCTTGAACAGGGGGGAACAACACCCCAGGACTTTTCAAAATGGGAGGGCTCTGCCTTGCCCCTTTGTAATGACCGTAAGGGCGAGTGAGCATGGGGAGGGAGCGGAGAACAGTGAGCGGGAGGCGGGGCCTTGGGGGGAAGAGGCAGCATAGCAGCGGGACCTTGGGGAGAAGGGGGGGCAGGGGCGTGGCCTCGAGTGGCAGGGAGGGGGCTACTGTTTGGGCTCTGGTGACTGCTACTTTTAGGCAGGGCTGCCCAAAGGGGGACAAGTGGGGCAATTTGCCCCAGGCCCTGGGCCCTGCAGGCGCCCCACAAGCCCTGGCCGAGAATCCCTTCCCTGGCTAGAGGCTCCTTTTTACATTTTACTGGCCCAGCAGCAGTCTGGCTCTTCGGCGGCACTTTGGCAGCGGGCCCTTCACTCACTCTGGGTCTTCGGATGCACTTCGGCGGCGGGTCCTTCAGCGCTGCCCAAGACGCAGTGTGAGTGAAGGACCCGCTGCCACTGAAGACTCAAAGCGCCTCCCAGTAAGTACAAGCGCTGCAGTCGGTGGCGCCTTTTTTATGTCTGCTCCTCCGCTTTGCCCCAGCAGGCCCCCGAATCCTCTGGGCGGCCCTGCTTTTAGGGAGCCTGTTCCACTCCTGGTGGGACCACAAGACATCCCAGAGCAGAGAGGGGCTAGCAGAGCGGTGCCAGGGTGGAATGGCAAGTGGCCGGCAATGTGGCCAGACAGCGGAGGGAGAAAGGGGCTTTCCCCCCGGGAGGTGAGAGGTGAACTCTGGGTTTTCACTGACCCAGGACAGCAGCTGTGGGTGAGGTGCAGTGAAGGGAGGGACACATCCAAAGAGCTTTTGGTGTCTGGATTTAAGAGCCCGAGGCAAAAGACCACTGCCCAGCGCACTGTGGGTGGGTGTTTTGCTCATAGTGTTGTGTTATGAATCCTGATTGTGGTGTTTTCCCAAGTTAATACAAGGTGATTTTCCTCCTTTTTCTTAGTTTTTTTTCTATACTCAGTGGTTGTGAGTGGGGAGAGTATCACCTCTTCGAGGCACCCAGTGGCCAGGGTTAGTTCCCCCCGATGGTTGGGTGGGGGCTTAAGCAGATTGTGCATCCAAACAGGGAATTGTAACTTCAACCTTCATAGTAAGAGCCAGAGGTGCAACCTGACTCTGCTTGGGGCGGAAAAATACATAACGCCGCCCCTGGTCAGGGAATTGCCCACATTGAGCACAAGGTGAGAGCTGTGTGATCTGAACTGTCCATTGGCACCACTGTGCACTGGGCTGTCGACGTGCTCTCCTTCACATAAATCCAGTCAATGCGACTCCTGGCCTGTCCCTGCAGAAAGATGTACCCCCTCTGCGGCTCTAAGCTGACCTCACTACAGACCTGTGCCATGTAATGCTCATTGTAAAAATGTTTCCTCTGACAGTTGGGAAAACACCAACAACAAACAGTCCAGAGGAAGGGAACCAGTTCCTTCCATTTCTTAATTGGGGACCATACACACTAATATAGCCCTAACCAGTGCCACAGAGCACAAAGCCCACCAGTAACGTCCTCCCTGGTCAGAGCTCCAGCACCTTCTGTACTTGCACTGCGAATGTGAAGAAGAAGACTCCAACCCCATCATTCTTCCCTGGCCTGGAAGACCAAAGAGACAGGCCCTTCTTCCAATCACCCTCTGCCTATCAATCTACCCTAAACTCATGAATGTGTATTTCCTGAACACCCACCATGCCCAAGTCCAACTGCTCCACGGCACTGAACATCAAACACCTCTTCCTGGGCCCCCAAATCCCTGCCATCTTCCACATGGCCACTTTTACAGATGCCCCTTCCCTGGTACTACCCTTGCTCAGCAGCCCAGTGGCACCATTCCTGAGGGTCACCCTACCTCACTGGCTTCCTGCCATGTTGGGAAAGACAGCTCTCATCCTAAAAGTTCAGGTGGGCCAACCAGATGCAGAAGCCCACATTATCTTTTCCTACTGCAGAGCTCAAGGTCAGAGATTCACCCTGGGTGCAGAAACTATTGTGCACCCAGAGAGCAAGCCATCACTGCGCAAAGAGGGATGAAAGGGCCTACCAAAGCCTGAGATTGAACGAGGAACCTTTAGATTTTCAATCTAATGCTCTCCCAACTAAGCTACTTTACAAGCTGTTTAGCAGTGTTTTGGCCTGCTGCTTCTCTGTCTGGATGGTTTTGCAGCAGTTGCATGCAAAAAGAACGTCATTGGGAGTGGCCCATGAAGACACTTTTGCCTGCCTTGCTCAGCTTGACTTACTTTCTCATTCCGTTCCTGCCTGAGTTCCCGGGTTGACCTGGTGGCAGAAGGCGACTGGGAGCCAGTGGCGCGGGGAGAAAATGAGCTGGACCCTGAGCTAGACTAGACCCTGGCAGTGAGAGTCTGGTCACCATTTGCCGCCCCACCCTGTTGTCCTGGATTCCCCTACTGGGTGTCATTTAAGGAGGGAAGTGGGGCTTCTGCTTCCCCTCCCTGATTTTCACACGGCAAAGGAGTGCAAACAGGAAAACGAACGGCTGCTCCACACCCCCACTGGAGGAACCCGACGCCCTTAGCTGTGGTGAGTAAGAAGTGACTGTTGGCTGACAGAGCCTGTCCCCGAGGAGCTGGAACAGCAGCTGCCGCCTCCCCCTCAGCTCCAGGCTGTGGGAAATGCTCATTGCCTGGCTGCATGGGCGGATGCTGCTCCGTGCTCTGGAGAGCGTCTGTATTGATCTGTCAACCCCCGGTCTTCACTTAGCCAGTCTGGTAAGGTCCCAAGTGCCCCCTTCGGCCTTCGGCTTTAATTTGCACCTGGATGCATTTAACCATAAGTTGCCATGGTGGTATTCCAACGATGTTTTTTTTTCCAGTCATGTCTCCACATGTGGACTGCAGAGGGCGGGTAGTGTAGAACCATTGTGGCAGCTCTGCACTGCATGGGAAATTCCGCAGTAGCCAAATACATTATCTGAGCTGCAGAAGAGGATGGCAACAAAGGAAAATCGGACCCAGAATTGTTACACTGGTGTAAAAGAAGAGTAAGTGAGAAGAAGAACAGTTTTCCTCAAACAGTTCAGAATGGAATGACTGTGTCTTTTGGCTAAATTATCTACAGGATGCTAATGAGTATCAGCTTGTGTGGGGTGTAGAGGAGCCTGGTAGCCATTACAAACGTATTTAAAGTGACAAAGAGTCCTGCAGCACCTTATAGACTAACAGAAGTATTGGAGCATAAGCTTTCGTGGGTGAATATCCACTTCGTCAGATGCATGGGAGTCTAATGTAATATAATCGCTACTGTAATATAGAAAGTTTTCCTCCATTTAAAGTGTATATATTCCCAATAAGCATATGATGATGGTTATAAAAATCCCCTTCTGTCTCTGGCCTTTAATCTTTTTTCTCCAGATGTGGTAAAGTTTAAGGGTGAGACTTTCAAAAGCATTTGATATTGGCCTAACTGCTCCCACAAAATTGTATGGGAGTTGTACCAATAACGTCAGTGGGAGCAGCGTTCAGCCAATACTGAGCAGTTTTGAAAATCCCACCCTAAACTATTAACACTAAAATTTGGATTAAACTATTAATAAATAAAACAAAACCCTAGACTCCAGTTGATGAGAGTTAGTTTCTGACTAAAGCCTTTCAAGTAGTAGTTTTATTTGGAAAAGGTAAATGACCACTTAAAACCATATTTAGGGCCTGCATGTCCTTCCAATAAGCAGTGAAGTTTAAAACTTCAATGATTACATTCTTTGAAGGAATGTGTGGTATAATTTTTGCCATTTGTATCAACCTGTCTTGTAAAACATTAGGGACAGTAAAAAAGGGGTAGTATCTGAATCCAGTTTAGTTTTAAGGCTGCTGTTTGATTTGACTTCTAGTTAGGCCCATGGTTGAAAGTCACTGGCACTGAAATCTTGCAAGCTGTTTTCACAAGTTTTTAGGACAAAATGATGCAAGGATGGAGTCACTGATTTTCTGAGACTTCTACCATCTTTAACTATTGTGATCAGCTGTTCTTGAGAGAGAGGGTCCTTACTGTTTGAGATCCAAATCCGTACCTAAACTGTAGGGGTGGGGCTTCAAGGAATTGGATTTGAGGTTCTGGTTATGGCCTGCCTCTCTAAAATATTTAACTTCTAAGCAATATCTTACTTTGTCACCAATACTAGGCACCAATATGATATAATCTCTACTGTAATATAGAAAGTTTCCCTCCATTTAAAATGTGTTGCTACTTACAGTGATAAAAGATGATCCTTAGTTTTACTATATATATCTCTATAGAGAGAGAGAGAGAAAGAAAAATCAAACTGAAGTGCTCATACAACATTAGTTTATTCCAGTTTGTTAAATATGCAAATATAATAATTGTTATAGCTGTAATAATTATGCTTTTCCAGTTAGCTGAGGCCTTTATTGCTTTACTTGGGATGAATTTGGGAGCTGTGAATGTTACCCTGATTTGGTCCATATATAGCCAGCCTCAGGGATATTTCTGTTTTAACCTTATTCTAACACCTAACACTTAATTTGGATTAGATGGGAAGTGTGTTGTGTAGTTTTAGGAAGCAAGACACGGTAACTTATGACAAGAGTTCCAGAGCTGTTTGTTGGAACCAGCTCTTCAGTATCACATACTGAGGACCTGATTCTTTGCTATCTTATATCAGTGTTGGCTCCATTGGCTTCAGTTCAGCAAGAGGAGAACTGGGTCCTGGAACTTTAAGCATTCTCTTATACTTGGCGGCTGTGGTCACAGAAATGTACTTTATAACAGTTTTTACTTGAGAATATGTTACTGAGAGATGAAAACCCAGATCCTCTGCTATGGAATGGTGCAGCTCTTGTGGAGCAGGGGCAAGTGAGGATGTGCAAAGATCTGCTCCCCCAATGCTGGTCTGGCTGTATGGTGGTCTGGCCCCTTGGTGTAGCTTAAGTCAGCCTCGAAGGATCAGCTAGGTGTAGAGAAGCCTCAGCCAAACCTGTATCCCAACAGCAGGGAGGGGAAGGAGAGTGAAGGAGCCACTCCTTTGGCTCTACACCAGCAGAGAGTTCCCATATACAAGGCTGTACCTCTCTTGGTCAGCTCTGCTAGACTTAGGGCCAAAATCTGCCTGCGGTGAAGTGAATATTGCACACTGGAGGATCTGATACAAATAGTCCTGTAGAAAAACATAGACCATTTCAGCCCAAATGCTGCTGAGTTCTTTACTTCAGAAATACAAAGGGAGGAAGCATCCCCAAAGTCTGAAGAAAGTGATATGTCACACTAGATTGATCAGCCTTTCCCATTTCAAGAGCCACTGTCTACGTGCCAGAATAAACACATTCCTCTCTTGGAACATGGTTCTAGAGGAAAGACAAATGTAACACGCTGTGAACCAAATCGTACTCTGCCCCAATGAACACATTAGTTTAACTGGAAAAATCATTAGTGACTAAGGGGATGAGAAGACGTGGCCTGATTCTCAACTGCCCTGCACCTTGTGTTATGTCCACCAGTGCAAAGTGCTACCAAAGCACTAGTGTCAATGCAAAGTGCTGCCACAAAACTATTATCAATGACCACATGAGATACAGGGCAGTTGAGAATCAGGCCCCCTCACCCCCATCCTAAAGCCATAAACTCTTTCCCAATCAATGACTCTCAATCTTCTTAAATTACAGTGGGTTTTTTTTTCTCTCTCCTTGCAATATATATCATTTAGGCTGAGGGGGAAAAAAACTCTTTTAAGCAGGCTCTGCAGCCACCTTTTTTTTCACTTTAATGGTCCAATCCTGTTCCCATTAAAATCCAGGGCAGAACACTAATTGGTTTGCAGGAGCAGGGTGTTATTTCCCTATATTTCAGAAGTATAACAAATGCCATACACAGAGGCCCATATTTTCAACAGGATCCTTTGATTTTTTTTTGGGGGGGTGCCCAATTTGAGGCACATAGGGCTTGATTTTCAGAGGTGTTGGGTGTCTAGAGCACTAAATGAAATCAGAGGGAGCTGCAGAACATCTGACAAATCACATGCTAGGGGTGAGATTTTGTGTGGCCCCTCTAAGAAGTGTAGCAGATAACTCTGAATCTAAGGGGAGGGTGATTAAGGCGGCCTTAACCATCTTTGCACTGTCCTGATCTTTGGCTGCTCCAGGGACTGAAACGGCCCCCAGAATAACTTAGACCCCCCAGGGCTACGGAAATTATGTTAGACTCCCAGCACTGCCCTATGGGTACGGCCTTACCAAATTCACGGTCCATTTTGGTCAATTTCATGGTCATAGGATTTTAAAAATAGTAAATGTCATTATTTTAGCTATATAAATCTGAAATTTCATGGTGGTGTAATTGTAGGGATCCTGTCCCAAAAAGGACCTGTGGGCAGGGACACAAGGTTATTGTAGGGAGGATTGTGATACTGTTACCCTTACTTCTGTGCTGCTGCAGGTGGCGATGCTGCCTTCAGAGCTGGGCAGCTGGAGAGCGGTGGCTGCTGGCCGGAAGCCCAGCTCTGAAGGCAGAGCTGCCAACAGGAGGGATTGCATGGTATGGTGTTGCCACCCTTACTGCTGCAGAGCTGGGCCCTCAGTCAGAAGCTGCCACTCTCCAGCCGCCCAGCTTTGAAGACAACAGTGCAGAAGTAAAGGTGGCATGGTATGGTATTGCCACCCTTCTGCTCTGCTGCTGGTGGGGTGCTGCCTCCAGAGCTGGGTACCCGGCCAACAGCCACCACTCTCCAGCCACCCAGCTCTGAAGGCAGCACAAAAGTAAGGGTGGCAATGCCATGACCCCCCCTAAAATAACCTTGTGACTGCCCTGCAACTCCTTTTTGGGTCAGGACCCCCAATTTGAGAAATGCTGGTCTCCTGTGTGAAATCTGTATGGTATAGGGTAAAAGCACACAAAAGACCAGATTGCATGGGGCGAGACCAGATTTCACAGTCCGTGATGCATTTTTCACTGCCGTGAATTTGGTAGGGCCCTACCAATGGGTCACAGCACTACCTGGAATCTTGACAGTACTGCATGTCATGGCCCTGTCCTCCAATTCACCCCTCCCACTCCTGGACCCACCCTCAGTACACCCCCTATGTCAGGGTTTGTGAGAGGATCCTCACAGGGCAGTCTTATGGCTGTCTTGTGCAGAGCCTGCACCGGAGGAAACCTTGCTTAGCTGGAACTGGGGCTTTCAAGCTTCTTTATGCCTGTCCAGTCCATTTTACTCAGTGTAAAGGGGCCAGAGTGGAGGTGAGGATTTCACCTGTAGGTGTGTCAGTATGGGCACCCCAGAACTAGGGTTCACATTTTGCCAATAATGTGTAATAAAAACAAATACAAATCTGCTGTGGAACAAGAAGAAGTAAAATTAGTGATTTAGCAATATAAAGCGAAGATGCTGTCTCATATCAGCAAGTTTCATGCTAGTCTTTAGTTGATAACATAAACCACATTTGTTAACATTGATTGGCGTTAAGACACAGAGTATTTGTTAGTACTCAAAATAACCATGAAAATGCAAATAATTGTGAGCACATCAGAATTATATGTAAAATGTATAGTACATTCCCATAAACTTAAAAATAAGTGTTAAGCATTTGGCTTTTCTGAAACGTATTAAAGCCTGAATAGATAGAAATGAGCATAGAGACCACCCTCATCCTTAAATTAAATTCTGAATTCAGTGATTAGTGTTTTCTAGCAATATGATTTTTTTCCCTCAACATTCTAGGCCAGATCCTCAGTACTTCTTTGAGCAGCTTCAGCACGTGAAAAAGGACCGTGAAGCCAACTTAACTAGTTACTCAGGGAATTCCTGGGTGATATAGAGCCAGTGACAGCTGCATGCTTCTCATCTTTGCACCCCATCCCTAGGGAAAAGAGCATGGGGCCAGTCACTGCACTCCGACTCTACTCAGCTGCTGGAATGGCCCCTTAAGGCTGTGAACAGCTGGGTACAATTTAGAGCAGCACTGAACATCTGGGTTGTTCTAAGCTGTGCTGCGGGTGGGTGTCTGAATAGCACCAGGGAGGCACTAGGATCAGGAAGACTCAAGACTTGTGAATTCTTGAAGACTTGTGCCCCTCTCACATCCCACCAGTCCTACACTAAGGTCAGCTCTGCCAGACGGGAGGATCAGGCCCTCTGTGTTAAGGTAGCCGGCAGCACATTTCTGCAACTGTGACCAAAGAATGGCACTGGACTTCAGTTTGTAAGCAGAATAGTTTAATTAGAGGCTTGACTCTCCTGTTAACTAGGGGCTCATTCCTCTTCAGATTATGTGCAATAACCCCTTTTTTTTTGTAAAGACAAGTTATATTTCCTATCTGTGTACTAGCATAAGCGCCCCCTGCCCCCCATACACTTTGCAAATAAGTCTTACTGCTGGAAAGAATTTGCCCAGAGACAAAAACAGGTGCACCAGCAGGTACTGGCTTTAGGCAACAATGTTTTCAATCTTACAGCTATTTGGTGGATTAATAGATTTAAAGTATTTTGACTTCATCTTCTTTGTATAACGTTTCTATCTGAATTCATGCTCAGAGATAACAAGGGGCCAAATTCTGCAGTCCTTAAGTGAGTCAGACTCCCACTGAAATTACTTGGGAGTTCTGTACCCACGCTTAAAGGAAACCTATAGATTACAGGCATGGGCTGTCTTTCTCGGGAGTTTAAAGCAGGTAAGCAGCTTGCTACCTTTCTGAAAATTTTGGATCTTCTAGAATCTAAGAATCAGATCCTACCTGCAATCACCCCCATTTTCTTCAGTGGAGCTATGTTGATTTATACCAGCTGAGGATCTGGCCCTTCTATCTTTTGGTGTCTGTGAGAAACAAACAATTTTTAAATTAAATCTTTTCTACACAACCTGTTTGTTAGAGTTTACATAATAATGTTTGTTACTCTCTACTATACAATTGCTGTATCCTTTCCCTCCCTCAATACAGTTAGTGAACACTCAATTTGTGATATTTCTCAGGTATTAAAATAATTTTACTACCAGCTCTTCATCAGAATGGTGTTTACTTGCTGGAACCTATCATTTTTATATTGCCTGATAAATCCCCAGTTCAGATAGGGTCTTTTTAATACTGTGTACTAAACTGTTGTGTGTATTGTAAGTCATTTTCAGCATTGTTCGTGAGACTCGTGATTGCTGAGGTTCTCTCTGCTAGAAATGATGAGAATAAATTCTATTTATGCTTTTGATTCAATAAAATAACAATTTTCAGCATTTGAAGGGCAGGCTGTGAAATCCTGAGCACTAATCTGACTATTCACTGGGAAGCAGTTTATGTAAATGAGTGGCAATTGAGCATCTAGTTATCTCAGAAATGAATGAATGCATGTACATGTCCTCTGGCTGTTTTGTTAAACTAACCTCTGGCTTCTGTACTTGTAATATATGTTTATGCAAACAAAAAACATTCCATTGCTGTACAGAAGTCTTTTGGAGAACTTACTGTGTCAGGATGTATTTCACTCTGAATAAGTGCTCTGTCAGCCTTGTTTGATTACTGACTTTTCAAAATGTAACTGTTGCTCTTTAAACTCCTTATAAAATATTAAAATAATTTAATCTCTTCTATCAAGGCCACATGGTTCTTTGCTTTGTTTTAATTGTGAATTGTGGCCTTATGAGCCATAGTGAAAACAGAGCTCTCTGAACTTCATATTAAAACTTTTACCTTTTTTCTGAACTGAGGCCCTGAATCAGGAAAGCACTGCTATCCAGGAAAGCACTAAAGCTTTAAACATGTGCTTAGGTGCTTTCTTGAACTGAGGCCTAAGGTCCTGATCCTGCAGACACTTAAGCACGTGCGTGTATAATCTCTGGTGTGTAAAGTGACTTGAGTGCATGGGATTGAGGCCAAAGAGCCCACTCCAATTCCCATGGGAGGTGAACTGAGCCTTGTGTTTTTAGATTCAGCTAATGTATTGTAAGACTATTATAGTTGACTCTTGTTTTTAAGATTGTTGGTCAGAACCTTGATCACTTTTGTAGGGGTGTGTTCTTTATAAACAAAAATATTATTTTAGGGTATAACTATTTTAATATAAAGACTGTGTGTGTATGTATAAATAAATACAACTTCCTTCGTCTAAAATTGTTAAGCCTTATGGACTTCAAAGGGTCTGATTTTCAACCCCATGCTAGAGTAATTAACCACTGGAATAATTTACCAAGTGTCGTAGTTGATTCTCCATCACTGACAGTTTTTAAATTAAGATTGGATATTTGCTAAAAGTTCTACTTTAGGAATTATTTTGGGGAAGTTCTATGACCTGTGTTATACAGGAGGTCAGAGTAGATTATCATCATGGTCCCTTCTGGCCTGGGAATCTATGTGCATTTACACAGAGGCAAATGCTTGTCTACTTTTCACAGATATATCTGAATGTGTGCAGAAATGTACACCTACTAGGGACTGAAAATCAGACCTAGTGTCTCTAAAAGGGGCAATAAACATAATACCTGTATTTTCTGTTTTACTTGAAGACTATGTATTGAAAGTTTACAGAAAGTGTGTTATTATTCTGCAATATTAAATTACCTTTAGAACAAATAATGTTTGTATCTTTAAATTTCAAATACTGATAATAATGTAAAGGATGGCATATTACAGTCAGTATAGCTTGTACCATCCTGTATTAATATAGCTATAGGGATAAGTTAATGCTGGGTAAAGGGCAATGAAGAAGACTTTTACAGGTGTTTCAGGGGAGAGAGAAACACTAGATTGGCGGTAAGACCATTAATAAATGAGGCTGGAGATTCCATTACTGATTGATTAGCCTATTGGACTGATTTTGTTTTTTTATTCTTCTTTAAGAAAGTAAAGAAACATTATGGATAATTAGTGCTTTTGAGTTAAAATAGTAATAATAAAAATAAGTAGGCAAACAAATACTTAGAAAAATGAGTAGTGCACAAATCAGCAAGTCCAGCTGACAAACTCTTTGAGGCCAAAGAGAACTGGGGAAGTAGAATTTGGGGATTGAGCGGGGAAGATTGTGGTACTGATCTTCAAAATAGAAAACAAGCAATTGTCAGACAGTGTTTCCTTACATAGTGAAATAATGGATGTTCATTGGTTTTCTATATCAACCTCCTCTCTGACCTTTTGTTTTACAGACAGACTCTCCTGTGGCTGCTCACAGAGTGACTGGACTGGGATGTTGGGACAGGGAGGGTCCCTGGTTGCTAGCACAAAGATGATCTGAGAGAGAGGGAGAGGGTGTGTGTGTGTGTGTGTAGGGGGAGAGGTCAGTGTGTAGCTTCACAGGAGCTCCATGCTGTATGGTTGTTTGTTCAGGGCCAACCTGTGTGAGGAAGGGCTTAAAGAGATCCAACAAGAACATTTTGTCATAAGTGTTGGTGAGGCATCAAAATCTCAAGAGTTTCTTAAATAGATCTGACCACTTCCTCTTCACTGTTCTATTTTTTTTAAACGTGCTGATGCTGTATGCAAAGAACATGAGTAAGTCCCTCTTCCCTTGCATATGGCCTGTAGCATTCCATCCCAATTGGGTCCACCCACCTTACAGATGTCTTGCTGCCTATGGAGCCTAGATTTCCCCACCCCACAAGATGTGACTTTTAGATACAAGCAGGGGATCCCTTATAATTCACCCTTGTTTATTGTGTTTGCACTCACTTGCTGACTATTTGCAAAAATGTGAATAATTCAAAGAACGTTATGAATTTTTGCATGAAAGGTTATTCATCCAAGAATTGGTAACATTTACATGATTATTTTAAGGGTTTCAAACATCCAATCAGGATGCGAAAACATCTGATTTTAGGTGAACAATTCCATACCATGGACAAGAAACAGTCAATATTGTTCTGTGAATAGGTAGGAATAAATTTGTTTGTCAGAAATGGAATCTGTTCACAAACAGGAAAAAAGGGCGCTTTGCTGGGTAGCTTATTCACATTGTATAATTTCTACACTTCTGTGTAGCTCTATGTATTTCCGTCTGTCTTAAAAAATACACAGAAACCTCTAGTGCCATAAGAGTTCACAGAGCATCCTCTTCATAACAACTGTAGGTCTCTGCAAGCAAACCTATGGTAAAACCCATGTGAAAACCACAAGCCTAGATGTTTCTACATATGTAGCTCACTCAGAGGCGCAATTGCTTCAGTTGTGGTTGGTCAGGTGTCACAGACCGAGTTGCTGGGTTGATTATAAACTACTCTGTCATACAGGGTTGCAGTCATATCTACAGATGTTTTTTCCACATCCCTTTGGCCAGGCAGCAGAATCTTCATCCAACATTAATGGAGCACCTCAGAAGTGGACAATGGGAGAAAGTGAGCGTCAGGTTATAAAACATGTTACCTCTAACAAGAGAAAAATAATAACACTTTATCCCCCAGTTACCTTTGGTTTTATGAACAACTAACTACTCTGAGCAAAATGGTGTTAAACTATTTCCCTCCCATTTTGAGGCTCAGACACACAGTACAAGTATGGATAGTGTGCCACATTGTACAGGTGTATACAACGGTGCACCTCTGACTCATTGTTTATATTTATATTTCCCTGCTTGGCCAAACAGCATTCACAGGGATGAGGTCTCTGAACTTGAGAAATTATTTCAATAATCAAAGCTGGTGTTGATAACTTATTTACTGTTTATCTTACTTACAGTAGCAGCTAGAATCCCAGTCATGGACCAGCTCCCCAGTGGGCTAGGTGCAGCACAGAGAACAAAAAGCCCATCCCTGGGCTTACAACCTAAGTAAATCTAGGTAAGGGAATTTGTTTAAAATGTGATTTTAAATTTGATAGTTTGTCTCTCTCAAAACTTAATCAGAGATTTGCACCACAAGATGGCAATGTTGCACTAAATGCAACCTGTGCCTGAATACAGTTATTCACAACCCATAAGAGTTTTCAAACTGATGTTAAAACATGCAGGACAGAGCTGAGAAACTTAACATCTTTAGTGAAATTAGCTAAGGAACCTCTTTGCCTTAAAACAAACAAAAAAACCCATCCCCAAACCAAAACAGATAATGCAGGGTCATTTTCTACTTCAGTACTGACTATAAATGTACCGTATGTATAGAAAGATTCCCAGTAGGGGATGACATGGTTTACAGAAGGTATCCAGCATTGGAACATAGTGCTAAATGGGAAAACGCTGGATTGATGTATTTGTTCTTTCTCCCTAGGCGTGACGTTGGGAATGTTACCTGCTTTTTAACTACTGTAGAGCCAGCAGATGGCGCTCAAGAGTAACAAAGCATCATTCCTGCATCCATTTCTATAGGACTGACTTCAAAAGCAAACAGATACCCCCACTTTCCACAACCCTCCCCTGCTGTGTCATCTTGACTTCCTTCTACCAGCACCTATAATTCAGTGAGGCACATAAAATCTCTTCCTAGGATGTTGTGTTTTGCCCTATAGAATCAGTTCTTGTGCTGTACTTGCTGTCATGGTCTTTACTAATCTCTCTCCTTCTCTAATCCTGTGGGTCTCCAGCTGTGTACGTTGACTCTGATTTAACAAAAGATATCTATTTTTACATCTGTCTTAACAGCCCCTCCACCCATTCCCTGTTTTCTCTCCTCTTTTTACTGGTAGGGAATGGCTTACTCTAAATATCAGGTTTAGAACATCTAGACTTTCAAAACTACAGGCAGATATCCTGCCAAGGTCAAGTCAGACTCTGCCAGACAGATTATCTGCTGGCAGACATCTGCAAAGCTCCACTGACTCCACAATGGAACGATGGCAATTTATATCAGCTGAGGATTTGGCCTTTAGTATTTATCCTTGGGAAGCAGATACATTCAGTCCCATGCATTTTCAGAGGTGACCTTAAAGCAGTTCTGTGATTTATTAGGATCCTTATTCTGTTGTTAAAGAATTGCAAATTCTGCTTCCTACTGTGACTGATATCAGACAGGGAAAGGGGACTCAGGAGGAAGTGGCTGGGTCTGTCGACATCAATGCATTCATAATACTTTGGCAGCATGGCAAAGCTTGTGCAAACCTGTACACTTTCATTTATTTACTGCCCCAAAGCTTTAACAACACAAGAGCACCAGGATTAATATACCAGCTAATTTGCTGGCTCAGCAAGTTGTAATAAAAGTATAACTCACAGGATCCAGGTGGGAGCTGTTTTTCAGCAGCATAGGAGTGGATCTGATCCATGGTGCTAAGGAGGCTGAGAAGAAAAGATATAATGCATTTCACTCCAGAGCCAGCAAATTAGCTGAATTGTTAATGAAACCACTGATGCAGTAACACATGACTTAACTTGACCAGGTGTCCCTGTTTCCAGGTCAGTTTTACAAAATATGGTGCCTATGCACAGCCCTGACCCTTCCTTTGCACCACAACATGCATTCTATTTGTTTCTACTTTTGAAACTCTTATCTCCTTTAACACAACAGAGCTCAGTCAGATCTGTGACTCCACTGTCTCATTTCAAGTGCTGTCTGTAACAGGATGGCCTGCCTTTTTAAGGGTCAGTCAACCCTGTGTAATTAGCTCTGCCACACCTGTGCTGTGTGCTGGATGTAGGAAGAGTAAAACCCATCTGTTGAGGGCTGACTGAGGAGAAAAACTGCTACTGGTGGCCAGAAGCCTCACTGAGGTCCAGGAGCTGACTGTGACCAGCTAGAACCCTTTGTAAAAGTGTGGGCCAGGGCTGGATGGCTTGCTGAGTGTATTAGAGCTCAGGTAGAGTCAGACAGGCTGTTGCAGCTGGGAGCTGTATGCTGAGCCTAGCTGGGCTGAAGATTCCTCTGTGCCTTGCTTTTGTTGGGGTTTATGGAGAGGATTCCATTCCTCTGGAAGGGGGGTGGGGGCACTCTTGGAAGTGGTGTGGCTGGAGGGCCAAGCCACTCCTATGGCTGGAGTAGGGCAAAGACTGCTGGGGGCAAACTAAGGCAGAGCTCAGCAGTGCTTGGCCTTGCTGTAAGGGGGTGCTCTAAGGCTATGGTTCTTGTAACACTGCCAAAACTCATGGGTTTGTTGAAATGATTTCAGTCTCCATTTTGAAATAAATTCTGCCCCAACTGTGCAGGCCAGCCTGGGTTGGCAAAGTGTCGCTGGAAGTGGTTTTTAAGGTTGGTTCTAGAGGAGCATTTCACTACACTGCCGATTCAATAGCAGAGGCAGGGCATTAGATGGGTGCTGTCATGGAGTTCAGTCCC
Organism: Gopherus flavomarginatus; assembly: GCF_025201925.1. Taxonomy (NCBI): domain Eukaryota; kingdom Metazoa; phylum Chordata; order Testudines; family Testudinidae; genus Gopherus; species Gopherus flavomarginatus. The sequence continues at coordinate 138,405,210 of NC_066619.1, read as the reverse complement.
CAGATTTAGGACTTCATTAACAAAGGTTTACAAAACCTAACTTAGAAAAAATGCTGTTTTTTTTAGAAGCAGCCTGTTTTCATGTAACGAGTCCCTTGCCGTCTTCACAGGCCAAGCACAGCAGCAGCGTGCTGCTGCATGAATGCTCCAGATGGTGAAAGTGACTCATCAGCTTTCAAGTCTGAGTCTGTGAAAAACAGAGCAGGGACAAAAATACCTGAGGCCCAATCCTGAAGACACTTCTATTCATGCCTGACTTTACTTACCTGACTAAGCCCATTGACTTCCTTGGGAATTATTCACATGAGTAATGTTACTCTACCGCTTGTTTGCAGGATTGGGATCCTTAATGGTTATTAGTAAGTAAGGCCCCAGTTCCACCAAGGCTTATGAATATGTTCAACTTTACACACTGTGTCAATGGGATCACTTGCAGTGAGTACTCCTCTGCATGGGTGAAAGTCCTTGCAGGATTGGGGCCTTAAGTAAAAAATAGACCTATATTTCAATCATGGCAACCTAACACCATATTTAAGCAGTTGAAGTGGCCTGATTTTCAAAAGTACAATGTATCCACCAGCCCCATTGAAGTCTAAGGGAGCTGCGGGTTCTCGGTAGCTACCCCTGCTCTATCATGTGAAATATTTAGAATCCACAATATCCCTTTTTCTTCTCTCTTTACTAAGAAAAATGTCTAATTACCTGGGGCTGGGTTATGACTAGCACTAATGCAGCTGTGCAGGGGAGTCAGATGGGGCAAGGATCCCTCCTTTACTTACAGGGACACATTATAGCTACGGGTATGGAAGTGAAGGGGCTGCACAGCAGATATAATTCCCACCCCTAGCAGCAAGTGGTCAGGGAGGGGTTCTGTTCTCCTGACATGCCAGCCAAAAGAACTGTGGGGAAACTCTGTAAACCCACCAATGTGGAGCACCTCCTCATGATGTGACCCACCATTTCAGCAATTCTGCCTAACTCCCTTCTTCAGTGGTCTAGTGTGGTGAGGACTTGACCCTCCAGTCAGACCAGGCTGTATTTCTACCCCTTCTGGGGTAGAGACATTCAAAACAAGAGATGTCCAATGGAATAATGGCAACTAACATCTTTCACCCCACCTGGGCTCCTCTTCACTCTCACTCCTTTTCCAGAAAAGCTGTTCCTACCAGGGCTGCTTCCCTGAAGTCCTTGCTCCTTTTTCAACCCCCACAGCAGCGGATCCAGGCATCAGCACTCCAAGCACAGGCCTGGGGCGTCAAGCTGCGGGGGGCGCCCTGCTGGTCCCTGTGAGGGCGGCAATCAGGCAGCCTTCAGCGGCTTGCCTGCGGGAGGTCCGCCGGTCCCGCGGATTCAGTGTACCCACCACCGAATCCGTGAGACCGGCAGACCTCCCGCAGGCATGCCGCCGAATCCGTGGGACCGGCAGACCTCCTGCAGGCAAGCCGCTGAAGGCAGCCTGACTGCCATGCTTGGGGCGGCAAAAAAGCTAGAGCCACCCCTGAATGCCCAACACATGAGTCAACACCACTCTTGTAGTTTTTCCACAGTTTTCCCTCTAACTGTCTCCTGACAAGCCCTTCCCACAAAGAAGGAACTGCAACCCACCTTTCTCCTGGGTCTCCTTCCTTTTAACTCCGCCCTGGGCCTGATCAGTGTGTCAAAGGAAAACTAGTAGAGCTCTCTGGCTCTAGTTAACTCCTTCTTGGTCAGTGGAGGTGGAAATATACCACGCTCTGAACACTCTAACTGAAGCAGAGTGCCTCCTGGGACTCCCTCTGGGCTGCATAGCATAGTAAGGCCCTGATTCACTGCACATGGGCACAGTGCCCTGCTGAGTTCACTGAGGCTCTATGTGGGCACATAAATGGCAGGATTGGGCCCTAAACTCCTCAGCATGAGTAAGGGTGGCAGAATCAGGCCCATGCTATTGTGATTCTCTAATGACATCAGTTCATGCAAGATTTTTTAAAAAATATGTTGAAAGTGTCACAAATACTTAGTTTGGAAATGAAACCGTAGAAAAGCTGGAAATCCTTCAGGAGAGAGAGAGTGTGTGTGTCTGTGTGTGTGTGCAACGTCATTTCATTCTGTTCCCAGGTCCTAAATATTTCCAATCCTTTTTAAATGACATTCCCTATTTGACCCATAGTCCAACAGTCCATGTTTCCTGCTCAGATACAGAGACTGTAGCAGATATACAAAACTAAACCAGCTGATCGAAGAGTTTGAACAACCTTTTCTTGATGTGCGCGGGAATCTGATCCAGCTGATGTCACTAAGTTCCTCTCTGCTTCTTGTCTCTCTGTTCCTAAGGTGCAGCCTGGCATTAATTCCCAGAGAGTGCATGCCTCTCTTCGCAGTGTGCGAAGATGTCCTTGCCAAAGAAGGTGCACTTATAAGAGATTTAAGGATAAAGAAAGAAACTTGCACCAGGTTTCTGCCACAGGGCGTCTTTCTTCATTGCACTTCAAGAGCAGCAGACTGAGGAAGTGGTGTCTGTGTGAGTGAGTGAGTGACAGACACTTCTAGTCATTTAATGAAACAGAGCAATGCCTCATAAAACACAATATGATGCCCCCAGGAAAGAGGCATCTGCAATCTGTCTAACAAGCGCTCATTCAGTACACTACACTGCACGGTGTTCATTTTGTGTCATTTCCCAAATTGTGATGGACAAGGATATATATTTCCTCTGAGGGAAAGGAATAATTCAATTTACAGACGTTTAGTGTAAAGCACTCCAGAAACCAGAGTAGAACAGCTGTCTGTTCTATCTGTACCAATTTAATTTAATTTAATTTAATTTAATTGAAAAGAAGGGGAGGCACTACAGAGAGGAATGTGTCGAAAAGAGGAAGGGCCATAATCCCATACAGTGCTGCGGAGTACATGCGATACTATAGGTGCTTTAGGGCAGGGATGTAGCAAGCTGGTGTGTAATGGTTGGGCTGAGTGATAGTTTAGTTGGCTCTGATTACAGACTGTCTTGCTCTCTGGCCTTCCTACTGTGCCCCTTCCTTCCAATTTCTCCAAAATACGGAGTCTCATACCTTGCCTGCCACTGATAATATCCACTCCCTCTTTGAATCTGCCCACTAGTTTTCTCTTCCTTTCTGCATCAAATTAAAGCTCGTTGTTCCAGTTTTCAAGGCTGTACCTATTCCAGCCACTTTTCTATCTGTGCACCTCTGCTAGTGTTAGCAACAGTGGAAGCTGAATGTAGGCAGGGCAGAGGAAACTGTGATATAGACTAGATGGAATGGCCATAAAAACACACTAAAGCTCCCACCTTTGCTAGCATTGGTGGTAAATTACAGTTATGAAGTTTGCTTGTGTGGAAAAGTTCCTACACCATAAACTGCACAAACTGGATCAGATACACTAAGAACCACTTGAAACCTTTGCTCATTTTGAGAATCAAATTTTGGCTGGAATCAATAGTGTAAGGGGGTTGGTGTTCAATGATGGAAGATGTCTTCGTATTGTTTTGAAAGCAGAATTGGAAGTAGCTGTGTTGGAAGTCTTGTGAATTTTATTAATGAAATATCCAGCCTAATTGTGCAGACTCCAAATGAGACTGGGTCTGACATTACAATACATTTTGAAAATGGCATCTCCTTGGTTAGGCATTGAGAAAGAATATGCAATGCCAATGAAGAAAGGAATTGCCATAGCAGATCAGAACAGTGGTCCCTACAATCTTGTATCTTGTTTCCAGCAGTGGTCAGCGCCGGGCACTTTAGGTGCAGAAAACTCTGCAATAGGCAGCTATGGAATAACCTGTCCATTAGGAAAGTGTGATGGCATCCCCGGGTGCAGCCTGGGACTGTGGGACCGCTGTGCCCTCTTAACTCTCCAGCCTGGGCCGTCTCTCACAATGCTTTGCTGGTGACGAGCAGCAAACTCCTCCATGTGCTGTTATCACTCAGCACAATCACTTGTGGAGCCCTACACCCAGCAAGATTGCATGAATGGTCCCAGAGCCACTCATGAATCACACAGAGAAAGGCACCAGCCGAATCCCCCCAGCTCCTAGCCTTGTACCTCAGGAATATACCGTCTTGCACTGCACAAGTCTAAGCTCAGTGTAAGCTTATTAATTGCTTCACCACTTTATCAATGGAAAGTGGATATACACCAGCCTTTATAAACCTGAACAGATTTACCAAACATTTCAAGCAAACTCACGGGGGAAGATAAACACTAAAACAAATTGGACTGTAAAAGATAGATTTGAAGTGACTCTAAGTGATGGGCAAAAAGTCAGTTAGCTACCAAAGAAAACAAAATAAGTGCACAATCTAAATCTTAAACCTTTAAGACACTAGTCAGTATTTAGATAAAGCAGTTTTCTCACCCCACGGGATGTAACAGTTCATAATACACAGGTTTCACCCTTGAAACCTGGGCCAGTCTCTGCTGGAGTCTTCAGTCGTCTGTGTATCCTTGTTGCTTGCAGCATAGGTGGGGGAGAGGAGGAAGGGTGAAGCTGCATGGGGGGCCACTGTGTTCTGTTTTATACCTTTTATCCATGTGCTTGGAGAACACAAGTCCAGGCATGTCTGGTAGGCATTGCTGAATCACAAGGTGAAGCAATATCCCCGGTGTGTCTCCTGTGAGCGAGTCATTGAATTGTAACTCCTTGGTTGGACAATGTCTGTTCAGCACCCACTTGGGTGGTGGTTACCTCCCTTGTCATTGTCTCTGGAGAGCTAGTATCTGAGCACTTCCCAAACCCATAGTATATTTTAGTGAAAACCCTACAACACAACTCTTATAATTTCATATGCATTGATGATATACATATTTAGATAGAACCATGGCTTTCAGCGGATCATAACCTTTCCCCTGATACCTCACATGGCCTGCTTTTATGCAGTATCACAATTATATATATATATAATGATTTTGGGGGTTACAGGATGCACTCCCAAAGTATAGAGTGTCACAGAAAGTTTCTTATTAGCCCTCATTAGTTAGAGGTTGGCTTATGCCCTGAAGCATGAAGGGTTTTTATTTCTTTTAAAACGGAGTGGTTTTTGTTGAAGTTCCTTGCTATTTTAACACTGTATGTTGTCATCTATATAAATTCCCAGTTCTTTTTTTGAATCTTGCTAAGCTTTTGGCCTCAAAGATATCTTGTGGCAATGAGTTCAATAGGCTAATTGTGTGATGTATGGAAAAAAATATTTATTTTGTCAGTTTCATATTTCCTGCTTTTCATTTTCATTATTCTTATATCATAGTAAGTTCGACTAGATGTACCCAAGTCTCCTCTGTATCCTCAGACTGTAAAATGGCATTTCCTAGCTCATTGTTAATTATTCTTTTTTATTATATTTAAGACACTTAAATGCTTTTGCTCTGCTCTGTAATTAGATGCAGAGATTAGCCTATCTTTCCTACTGTACTGTAGTTTTCTTCTAACAGTGTTAAGCCTTTGCATTTAAATAAGGAAATAATTCTCATAACTTTAACCACTTTTCTTTTTCTGTATTTCTTCTTATTTAGTGCTAGAATTATTTATTATTATTTTTCCCTTTGAAAGCATGGATATTGTGCCAAGAATCATTGTATCTCGTATACGTGAATGATTATAATAAGAGTCCAGAAACAGTGGATAGTACTTTGATGTTGTCATAAACAGATAGTTAAGGGTTAATGTCTCTTTTACCTGTAAAGGGTTAAGAAGCTCAGTGAACCTGGCTGACACCTGACCAGAGGACCAATAGGGGGACAAGATACTTTTAAATCTTGGTGGAGGGAAGTCTTTTGTTTGTGCTCTTTGTGTTGTTGTTGTTCGCTCTCGGGACTGAGAGGGACGGGACATCAATCCAGGCTCTCCAAATCTTTCTGAATCAGTCTCTCATGTTTCAAACTTGTAAATAATTATCCAGGCAAGGCATGTTAGTCTTATGTTTGTTTTCTCAACTTGTAAATGTTTCTTTTTGCTGGAAGGATTTTACCTCTGTTTGCTGTAACTTTGAACCTAAGGTTGGGGGCCCCCCCCGGTCTATAGGAATCTGATTACCCTGTAAAGCTTTTTCCATCCTGATTTTACAGAGATAATTTTTACCTTTTCTTTCTTTAATTAAAAGCTTTCTTTTTAAGAACCTGATTGATTTTTCCTTGTTTTAAGATCCAAGGGGATTGGATCTGGACTCACCAGGGATTGGTGGGGGAAAGGAGGGGGGAAAGTTAATTTCCCCTTGTTTTAAGATCCAAGGGGATTGGATCTGGACTCACCAGGGATTGGGGGGGGGAGGAGGGGGATGGTAAATTTCTCCTTGGTTTAAGATCCAAGGGGTTTGGATCTGTGTTCACCAGGGAATTGGTGAAGTCCCTCAAGGCAACCCAGGGAGGGGACGAAGTTTTGGGGGAACAGAGAGTGCCCCAGACACTGGAATTCTGGGTGGTGGCAGTGTACCAGAGCTAAGCTAGTAATTAGGCTTAGAAGTGTCCATGCAGGTCCTCACATCTGTACCCTAAAGTTCAGAATGGGGAAAGAAACCTTGACAGATGTAGTTAACTGCAAGGTTATGCAATTGAACTTAAAACCAAGAGTTACAGCAGCACTCAGATCTGGCTCCTGAGGGCAGGGACTATCCTCTTGTTCTGTGTTTGTACAGCACCTAGCACAAAGGAGTCCTGGTCTGTGATTAGGGTCCCTTGGCACTATCATCATTGATTGGCAACCTGTATTGACTTTGAGGCTGATTTGATGGAAACATTCCATGAAGCGCTTGTCTTTTTCTCAGTTCTTTATGTATTTGCTTTCCTCAGTGAGTCTTCGAGTGAGTGGATACATTTGTTCCAATGAACCTCCTAATGGGACACTGTGGATTTTCTGGTCATGTGGCTTTGGCATCACGCATGAGTGCAGAACAGTGATCCTCAGATGGTTAGAAGACCATGGACTTTGCAGTGTCCTACAGAGTGATTGTACATAATGTTTTCTAATTTTGAGGATCTAGGTAATTTATTTATCTAGGGGCCTATATGGATACCATAATATCTGGGGACTAAAGTACAAAGTGTCTGTAATAATAGGATCCTCTAGTAGCTGGCCAATGTAGAGGATAAAAGCCCTTGATATTGGTATCACGAGCATCTTCTTTGCTATGGTGACAGGAGGCTGGGTTTCTGGAACACAAGGTTTTGAGCTCCTGTGCAGCCATGGAGTTGTTATAACTCTTACCCTTTTCCCAGCATAAATTACTCAGCTCAGACTGTGATACTGGTACCATTGCTGTACGTGCGGTGGGGATTCTGGGCACACTGTTTATCTAGACATGTCTCACCTTGTGGATCTAAAATACACAAAAGGCATCTCTTGCTTTCTCTCCATGACCACAGCCATGGAGAGATCCAGAAGTAAGAGTACGAATAGAGGATCCTCATCCAAGGACCAGAGATAATCCAGCACTCAATGTGTATTCCACATCTGATAGGCAGAATACCACACAGTGGCAGTAACTAAGTGGAATTGGATAGGGTTCTTTTAAGCTTTTCATAGGCATGCTTCAGAAAGAGAGGTTATGTATGGGGAAGTAGTTTGTGAGATTATCTGCATCTAGCAATGGTTTCTTAAGCACCATTTAGACTATTGCATGCTTTAGGATGTGTGGTAAACTTCCCCTCTTAAAAAGTGTTAATGATATCGGTTACTAGCATCCCAGAGGCTCTCAACTCTCCTCCATCAGAGAAAAAGGGTGTGGATCACAATCACAGGTGGTGGCTGGAATTCTGGCAGTGCTATGAATGCGACAAATTCTGAAATAAGAGGTATTGGGTTATTGGGCCTGTGTTTGGTATGTAGTCCTTGGTGTCCAGTCAGGCCCTCTTTGATGTGGGCCGTCATCTCTGGCAAGTAGGCTGATCATTCCTTGCAGCAAGAGTCGTTGGGTTTTGGAGTCAAGTAGAGGTGTTCAGTGGAGCATGAATTAGCAGCTGCTATGTCAGCAGAAAAGTAGACTCTCTTGGCCTCTTCCACTGTGTGGATGTGCATGCCCAAGAGACAAGGATTAGGTCTGAGGTTCTGATGGAGGTCACTGATTCTAATCCAGTTGACTTTAGATTGATGAGTTGCAAAAAAAGAGGGGAAAAGGTCTATGGTGCTGGCAGGTTGTAAAACATTTGCACTGAAGTTAATCTCTGTATAGAGCATCTATTTCTCCTCAGTTATATCTTCATCTGTATCTTAATTGTCCAGGGCCACCCGGGGGGGGGGAAGTGGGGCAATTTGCCAGAGGCCCCAGGTCCTGCAGGGGCCCCAACGAGAGTTTTTCAGGGCCCCCGGAGCGGGGTCCTTCATCCGCTCCAGGGGCCTCAGAAAAATCTCATGGGGCCCGGGCCCCCGGAGCTTCTCCTACTCCGCGTCTTCGGCGGTGGGGGGTCCTTCCACTCCGGGGCGGAAGGACCCCCCATTGGCGAATTACCATCGAAGCGGAACCCGCCGCTGAAGTGCCAGGTCCTGCTTCGGTGGTAATTCGCTGGCAGGAGGGGGGGTCTTCGGGGCACTTCGACGGCAGGTCCCGGAGCGGAAGGACCCCCCACCACCAAATTACTGCCGAAGCAGGGGTCCCCCACCGCCGAAGACCCCAGGCCCCCTGTATCCTCTGGGCAGCCCTGGGGGAGGGTGCACTTGACCCAGCTATCAGGAGCTATGCTGTCTGGCACACAAGAATGAATTTAGTCTAGGCTAGGCACATACAAAGGAGTCAGCTGCGGGGAAGGAGAGGACATGCAAATCTGCTGGGAATGCATGTGCACACACACTTAAAGGGGGGACGATTGCTTGTAAATATATTGTGGAGACAAGCTGGATACATGGAATTGTAATTGATTTTAGGTTGGGGGTGTGAATGCAGGCCAACCTGATTTTGCGGGGGTATAGATAGGCTGGTTACAAATGAGTTTAATTGGTGTGTTTTTGGCAGGGCATGCAAACTTGACTGGTAGGGAGAGAACACCAAACTAGCCTCTCCTTACATATCCATCTTCTACACCAACCATCCACAACTACCGATGTTGGGAAAAAATAATCTAGTAAAGGGGAGAAGAGAAAAAAGGGGTAGAGACCCGTCTGGTCTGTTACAGTGGAAAGACTAATTATTACACAGTTCATATTTTTTTCATGTGGAAGACCAGTGAACTTGAGATTCATCAATGTATTTAAGTGTGTTCCCAGCTTGAAGCACGAACTTCAGTGGGATGGGTCTCATGTGCTTAAGTACTTTCCGGAATTGGAGTTTTAAGGATGAACAATTACAGAGTTGGAGTTGGTTTGGTTTGGGGTTTGTTTTTGTTTATATAGGTGTTTAATACAAATCACTACTGTTGGAGGCTCCCATTTTGCAAGATATAATATTTTATTTATAAGCAATAAATACCTATGATGTCATAAATAAGAATAAATAAATAGTAAACTGACATAAATATAGTGTTACAAATCCAGTAAAATGATCTGAATATATTTCCACAATGCACAAATAGAATAAATAGTAGCAACAGCTTATAAAATTCCACTGCATCTCATTTTACATCATGTATAAAATATTAATTTATTTCAGTTAGTATTTTTTAAAAGGTTGGTATTTTAATATCTAAACTTTGTGAGTTTGTCCTATAGTTGAAAACTTTCTAATTCCACTTGGATTCTCTTGCCAGCACTGAGGCTGAACTGCTTCTCTGCTAGGAAATAATTGATATCTCTTCACTTTCATCCTGGTGAGCGGAAAGTCCTTTCTTCCTTCCTTGTTAGAGAGTCCATCATTCCATCATTGCAACGAAACATGTCTCCAGATGCCCAGCTGGCTGATGAGTCTATGTTGGACTCTCTGAATGGAACTCCCATCTCAGGTAGCTTGGGAGAGATTTTTGCAAAAGCAGCAGGATATATGTTGGAAGATTTCTTGGATTGTCAGGGACACTCAGAACTTGAGAACCTCTTGGTGCCACCTGAAATCTCTCTTTGTTCAGACATTATAGGAAAATTATCCACACCTCTTTGTTTAGAAGCTGTTCCAGTTCACGTGTTATGCTGTTTAACTGTGGTTATACTTCATGTTACAGTTCAGAGGTGAGATTTGATCAGAGAAGAGTTGAACCATAGAAATATATAGCAAACACATAATGTCAACAATGTTTAAGGTCCAACCCTTTCTTTTAAAATTCTTAATTGTCTTGTAACTATTTTGCATCAATATCCTTCATTTTTCATTTTAAACACTGAGTAAATGAACAGAATATTATCACATGAAATGTACTTTGTGCAGTTGAAATTCCATAATAGAGTGAATGTATTGCATAATACATCAAACGTTATGGAGTGTTAGAAGTGACTGTGGGAAGAATCAGCAGAGACGAGGGATTCCATTGCATCCTCCTGTTTTAACCTCAGTAGTTGCAGCATCCAGAGCTGAAATGAAATAGGAAATAGTTGAAACACAAAGGGAAAAAATATAATTTTCATTGAATTGATCTCAAAACCTTAAATGAAAATAACTTTTCCACACATAAGCTCGCAAGTCATTTAGTATGTCAATATTTTTTAAAAGTCTCTAGGAAGCTTCTCAAAACTTGGGATACTAGAAATAGTTCTCATGGGGACAGATTAATTAATAGCAATGATGATAATCATAGAAACACACTACATATGTCGAAGTTAGTGTACTTTGTGGTGTGGGAGGGAGGAAAGTATCATTATCTGATGACCAGAGTGCTGGTGAGGTGCCTGAGGATTCCACATATGTGTACTTTGTTGCTTTTTACAGATCCAGACTAACACGGCTACCCCTCTGATATAAAATATCCACTATCTCTGTTCAGCTGTAAAAATTATACTAATGTTAGGTCATTAACTACAGGGAAAAGCTTGGTACTGTACCTTAGTTACTAAGGCTTCTGTTGAGTTTGTCAGTCAGTACAAAACACACAGGCTGTATTGCTTTTCTTTCAGGAAAGCATCTATCCCCTGAAAGTATTGTTTCACTCTCCAACTGGTATGCTGGAGGTCCTCACTTTCTGGGTTGGTTAAGTCCTTCTCCATCTGTGCTTTCAAACAAGCCTCCAGCTGCTGAATTTGCTGGTAAAGTCTATTTTGGAACCTGACTATAGAAATCCCATCCCAGGTACTTTGGGTGAGGTTTTTGCTAAAGATGTTGAAGATCTCTTGGAGGATCTCTTGCATTGCCATCTTGGCATTATCCTTCTGGAACAGTGGGAGTTGGGAAACTTCCTGGGTGGGTTTGAAAGCTGTCCTTTCCCGTATGCATTGTGAGGGGAAAATTCCGCTCATTTTCTTCAGAAGCTCCAAGCTCTCTTTGTTCACTTTGTTCTGCTGGAAGTGAAGCATGGTACAGAGCTGAGATGAGATTTCAATGGAGAAGAGCAGTGTGAGGCAACATGTAGCAAACACCTGGAGGTCGTGATGATGTCTATACAGTCCTTTTCTTTGTGTGGAACCTTGAGCCTGGAGTTTGTTGAGGCTCCTATGTAGATCGTTGTGTCTTTCCTTCATGTCTCTGAATTTAAGTATTTGGTTGGAGAATGTTTCTTTGATCATTTTCTGTTTACAACAATTTCCTTCTTGGAGGTTTCAGAGTTTTTCTTTCTGTTTTTCTTGCTGTTTTCTAGTTTTTACTACGTTTCCTCCTCCTTTTTTGTGAAAGTGACCACCCATGACAGTACACAACCCTGCTAACTCATGCTGGATCCACACACATACAGCCTTTTTATCATACATTAATTTTTATAATATAAGAAGATCAACCACAATTCCAAAATGGTTCGGAAAAGACCTCAAAGTCATCAGCCAGTACACTTCCTATTCATAAACTCCTTCATTTAAGAGACAGAAATAGTTTAGGAATATTTAAAGGTTGCTAGACATGGAGGAAGTAAATATGGGAGGAAAGAGTTAGTCCTGCCAGAAATATTGGGAAATCTCAACTTTAACCATTTCTTCCAATTTAGAAGGCACATTTAAAATGTAGACAGCACAAACCATCAGTATTTTCCTTCTGTGAAACCACAGGAGCTAGAATGCTCTGAGAAAATGAAACCTTAACTCATTGTTTATTTCCAGGTCTTTATATACATACTGTAGCTGATGAATAGTTGCAGTTGGAAAGTGTGAATATCATGTCCTGTTGATCACTCCAATAGTGACAATAGTGAAAAATTGAGACTAATTTATAAAACAGGATGAGCAATTAGTATAGTAACATGCTAGAGAGGTACCCACATGGATGACTATGATTTATAATGTGGTCAGAAGGAGGTTATGCAGAGAAGTCCCATTATGTATTTTTTACCAATTGTGTCCCTGGGATGAAAGAATTCAAATAATTAAAAAATAAAATAAAATTCAGTGTTCACCATTTTTGCTGGTTCCTTCTCTTTTAACATTTGCCTTCTCCTCAGTTTGGGCAGGAACATTCTTCTAGTTTATTTAATTCTCTTCACTTCCTGTGGTCACATTTCATTGTCTGGTTCTCAAGCCCTAGCACAGACTTTTGTGCTGGAGTTTCCATCATGGCAGGGAAATGTGTTCTAATTCTAGAAGAAAACACTGAAATTAAATAAGAAAAATCACATGAAAAATCCATGAAAACATTTTTGTGCATACTAATTTGGTTAGAGTTTCCCAAGTCTTCCTGCACTTTTATAAGAAACTTGAGATTTTAGCTTCAAATTTTTGAAAGACACTCTGCAAAGCAGAGAAAATAGACTTACCAGAGCCACCAGATTGTCCTGGGTTATGCTCCCCATTCTCCCATGACTTTCCAGGGGTGTTGGGCATCTGTATTCCACACCAGGGTGAAATACCAGGGGAAGATGTTGCGGGGTACTGAAAGCAAATGCAGTATATGAATGAGACCATTCTTTTTGTCACTCTTATTACTTGAAGCTTTCCACCCCCGGCACCCGTTGTTCAAGCCTGGGGCAGCCCTGGCAAGGTGGCTGTAATGGAACCACACTGACAGGGACTGGAAGGCAGGTCTGACTAGGCCCTAGAAGTGATGCAGCCACTTGGGTGCTCCGTGTGGAAAGATTTTGTGTTCTGTGCAGAAGCCATCGCATCATTTATTTCTATGATGAAAGTGGGGCAAACTGTTTCCTCCTGCCTGCTAGTGAGATGATAAGGGTGAGCTTAAGTGGGGATGTATTAGTTGTGTTTTCCTCCCTTTTTATCTACCTGTGGTTGGCTTTCCCACAGGAAGACCTAAAGTCATAGATGATGGATAACATCACATAGCTCTTAAGAACATTAAAAGGTTCTTCTACGTAGCACAGCTTAAAAACAATGTGATGGAATGATTGTCAGGAGGTTCTCCTCTGCACTGTAGGGGTAATGAAGAAGTTAGACGTTGAAGAAGAGTTTGTATGGCTCCCAGGTGCAGTATGACCAGATCAAGGCCCCACTCTACCCACTCCCCGTAATTGAGCTTCCATTTCAGAATGTAGCCGTGGATATTCTGGTCCTTTCCCTAAGAAGACACTCAGAGGAAAGCTCTATGTACTGACTTGCTTGGCCGCAAGGCCAGGGCCACTGCTGCCTCTGACCGACAGTTTCATAAAGATGTGTTCAGCTATTGAGGGTCTAATCCTCCCAGAAGAAATGGAATATTTTCATGGTGTGACATTCTGTACCTCCACCACTCAGGCAGTGCAGCTCCCCTCCCACTCTTAGAGCCATAACTGAGTCCCATATGCATATATTTGTTATAACATTGCATTGGCCATGAAGCATCACTTTATATTGCACATGCTACATTGTACATGTACATTATACTTAAGATCATATTTCCTTTTGTAAAGATGTAATCACCTTATGTAAAATTGAGCAAAATGCTTAAAACAGTTCAGGCACATTATGTGAGGAAAATATACACACAGAAAATGTGGTTACAGAAGTCTTTCCCAGGCCTATGTCCTTCAGTCCTGCATCTCAGGATATAAGATACCCTAGATATGCTATAAGCTGTACAAAGGGAGACTGTGTCTACTATGTAAATAGGTGAAGTGGTCTAAGACATACTTGCTTTTCTTGGGCAAGACCCCACAAGTTCAGATGACATGTTTTTCAATTTTGCTCAGTTTTGCTGTGTAAAAGAATGAAAGCTGGCACCTCCTAGAGTAGAAAACCTCCCAAACATTTTAGAAACTAATTAACCACTACATTAAGTCACACACGCTGCCCTACCCTCTGTTTATAAATGAAAGCAGAATATAAGCAGAATAGCTGTACTGTGCTGAAAGCAGGGTGTGTGCTGGGAAGTCTCTATGCCTCTTGGACTCTGTCGTGCCTTTCTCTGCAACAGAATGGAGGGCTGCGGGTGTAGCCACTAGACAGGTCTGTGCTGCAGTAGGTGACAACCAACGTATGAGGTGTATAGGAACCCCATTTGTCTGTACCACAAGAGCACCAGTGCAGCTATTCCATGCCAACCCAGCAGGCTAAGGGGTTAAATATTCCACCCAAAGCAAGTTTTTTTATTTGTTATTTGTTGAGAGGTGGCACCATTTGGCCCCATGTATTCTGTATTTCTTGCCTCATTTTCTTGCTAAGGATATTTGCATACCATAATCTTCCCCTTTCTCTGACCTAATAACTTCCATAGCAAGTTGTTTCTAATGTCATAAGCAGTGATGACATGTGGTAGATAAGCAGCAGTAGATGAACTTAAGATGTACAATGTATAGCATGTTCTCAAGCTTAAGAAAAAAAGCTCAAGTGTTGATTTGTTTTTAATCCTTATTTACAACCTTTTACCAAATTTTTCAAATGTATTTGAACACATTGGATTAGAATGAACAATCCTGGATCCTTGGATAATTAGGGTAGTTTAATGACTAATAGCAATGGAAACCAAGTGCTCCACCTAACAAAGCAATAACTTGGGAGTTCTCAGGACTAGGCATATACAGGGCCAGAATAAGGTGTGGTGATCCTTTCCCCAAGTACAGGGTATCTATCTAGTGCTCAAGAGAATGTTAAACAGTGCAGTCCAGATGCCCCACACTACTACATTGCCCAAGGAAATGTTGTTCACAAACAAGGGGGCAAAGCTACGCACCAGCTAATGCATTCCAAGTTGCTAATACCTAGTTGTCATCTTCTGCACAGGGCATAATGTATGTGCATGGCCATGAACTAAAAATGCTGCATGTTTGACTAATGGCAAAATTGTCAATTCCATATCCATGCCATCTTATTTTATCCTTTTGTCTGACCACTTTTCCTTGCCTAATTCTAAAGCAAAGATCAAGCAGAGTGCACGCTAACTGTTCTGAAGTACCAAGGCAAATCAGTTTGTTGTCAAAACTGCAAAACCGATATGGAGTGAGGCTAACCCAGACAGGATCCCATACTTTATTGCATTTGATAATGTGCCACACAAGATTGAAAATGGTGGTATATTACACTATAATACAAACAAGTAGCATCATGGTTTTTCTTTATTTCCCAAACTTGGATGACCTGCTGAGGGGGGAAAATTGCTCTAATGAAAACACTAGAGGTTAGCATATAAAATGTAGACACTTTACTTTGACAGAATAGGCAAGAAAAACATTGGCCCAGCCAAAGCATAGAAGCAACTTGATGTAACCTCTCTTCAAGCAGGCCATTTTAACTCTTCACTTTTACATACTGTCTTCAGAGGCTTTATGTAAACTGCCCATCAGTAATGACTAAACTGGGAAAAAGCATAGGATAGAAAAAGCAGATGTAGATCATCCAAATAGACTGTTGTTGCCTAGTCCTTTGGCATCTACAGGAAACCAAGAAAGTCAGCAAGGCCAGAGGTGGCACCAACTCTTTTCATTAAAAAAAAAATCCCATTTTTAGACCTGCTCATCAGATTTTGGCTACTTTATAACTGGACCTGGAAGAAGCACACCTACTGATTTTTGGATCTGCTTTTGATTCTTAACCGTGGAGGAAATTCATATCCCACCTGTCAAAAAACACAGAAAGTGAAATACATATTTTTCTTGTGGTGGTTTTTTTTCACAATTTTTAGTGTCTTTTTTCTTCATGTTTATCGCTATATATTTATACAAGGCACCCAGTTTACTGTTCCACCGTTTTGGTTTTGGGGAGGATGTTTTCGCCATTCCACTTGACACTGTAATGTTTTTTGTCCTGCTGCACGGGGAGATTTCAGATTTCAGAATCAGTAAAGTGCCTTAAACCACTATTGCTTATTGCTAAGAGCAGCCAAGTCAGCAGGCCATAAAGTAGCCATGGAACAGCCTTAGCTTGACCAAGGCAGGAGGGAAGGGAGATTTGGGTGCCACAGAAAGGGCAGCTTGACCCTGTGTCCTTCTTGATAAGAATTGGGTTGAAGTTGCTGATACATGCATTTTAGAAGAGTAGGATGTGCCCTCAGGAATATCTATTAAGACCTCAAGGCTGCAAACTCTGGGAAAAACCCACACCTGGTTAATCAACAATCAGAAGAAAACCTCTTTCTTGACCACTGAAACTGCTTGTTTAACAAATTTTCTTTAAGGGACATGTCATTGTGTTACTAATCTCTAAAATAAGGGGAAAAGTTTGAAGTAGTGGGACTCTTCAGGATGGGACTCTCCCTCTGGATGTATCTTGCATTCCCCAGCGGCAGACAGGCTGCCGTTTAGCTTTAAGTGAAAGCACTCTTGTGTAGTCCTGGTTCTGCCAGCCATCTATCGGTCAGACGGCCGTGTCTCCCCAGATTTATTTTCTGACACCACCTCGCAGAGAGTAAAAGTTACCAAGAGCTTTGGGTTGAAAGAACCCCAGGTAACACTGCCACCATCATAAAAACTGTTTCACAAAGCTAGAGATTTTCTAAAATGCCAAACGCTGTTGGGCTGTCTAGTCCATAAATACCTTTTAGAAAATAACAGATCTTCAAACTAGGTCTAAATAATTATCTTCTATATTTCCCTTACGCCTATTGTTCATCTAACTATTATGGCACCACAACAAAATTCATGGCCTATTTCCCACATCATTTCTTCTCTTTTTCCTCTCTCTTGATCTGTGTCAAGCTTGCCTGTACTTTTCCTTTTATGGACAGCTTCATCTCCCTGTTAGACCAAAACTGTGCTAGATAACATGTAAGGGCCATCAAATAAACCCCTTTAATCCTAATTTCCCTCGAGGGACTTTCCAACCTTGGGGAACTTTTTGGCTAAAAGACAAGGTCATCTTGGCCTATATTCATCTGAATGTCTGACAACATGGCAATCCTTCAACACAACTCCTTACACAAAAGAACAATTTTATACCTAGCAAGGTGATTGTTTTCAAATACTTGACTGTGTATTCATGCTGGTGATGGTCAAATGCACAGATATTTACAGCATGTATGCAACTGACATTTGCAAAATAATGAAATGTTAAACTATCTTCTATGTTGAAACGTTATGATTTTCAAAAAGATATGCTAAATATGTGAATCAGAATGCATCGAGTCTCCCTACGTATAAATCTGTATGGTGTAAATCTGCTCCTTGAACATCTGTCAGATACTTCTTTGTATAATGTATGAGAAAATGGAAGTGCACTGATATGACAGACAGGACACAACACAGATTGATGTACAAGCAGAAGGACATAAATAGACAAGGCAGAGGTGCTATAGTTGTTACCTAAACACAAAAACTTACATAAGGTAACGAACCACCACAGGGTATGACAAAGGTGATTCTAAGTCACAGGAACGATGTTTTTCATGCTCATACTCACAGAGTAAAACATACTCTTCAGTCTAGATTTGTTTTCATTCAGGTCAAGGAAAAACATCAAAGAAAGGGCTTAACCCTGAGAGGCACTAACTGCTTCCTGCAAGGTCCTGAGCACCCTGATCTCCCACTGAACTAGTGGGTGCTCAGCACGTCTCAGAATTGGGCCCAGAGATTGAACAAATAGAAATTTTCCATGACAGAGAAAACACAGGGACTGTAACATGCTGTATCTTAAGGACAAGATGGCAGCTGCATTAGGCAGGGAGAAAATCTACTTGTAAAAGTGTAGTATTTAGAAAACAGCCTTTAATTTACATTGCTATGTGTAGAAAGAATAGTTAGAAATAATAGGCAAGATTCTGCCCCCCCACTCACACTGAGTAATACCTCACTCTCCTAACTCTGATTTCAATGGGGGTTGCTTGTGGGGTATTGTACTAGTCAACATAAGGGTGGCAGAGTCTGGCCCAACAAGAGAATAATGGGCCAGATCCTCAGCTCATGGAATGCAGCATGGCACTGTTGGCTGGCCCAATATCATTAGAAGAATCCAGATAAGCCAGAGTAGAAGTCAGTTACAGTGATTAGTGTAAGAGAGCCAGAGCCAGAGCCTGACAAGAAAATTCATATATATATATATATGGAGAGAGTGGAGAGAGAGAGAGAGATCAACACTCAGAGATCATCCAGAGCTCAGAGATGATAATAGAGAGCCCCTGACTAAACCAGCCCTAATTAGAGAATGGGCCCACCTGAGAGAAATTAGGTGATTTCAGGTTTAACTGCTGAGTGGGCCCAGCTGAGGAAGGGCTGGAGGAAAGAAAATGCTGGGAGTCAGAAGATGCCTGCAGGGTTTTGAGTGAGCAAGGAGGCACCTGGGATAATCAGGGAACAGATATGGAGACCCAGAAGGGAAGGGAAGGGAAGGGAAGGAAAGAGGTGAGGAAGAAAGGAAGGAAGGAAGGACCTTGCTGAAGAAGAGCTGTGGAGAGGGTGGAAGCTTTTTATTTCTGTTAGATAGTTTTGATCTTTAGTTTGGATAGCTGACCCTGGAAGGAATGGGCTAAAGACTGTGCCCTGGCTGGAGGGATGAGTTATCTGAAAGAAACCACCACAGCCCCAGAGTGACTGTTGACAAGGGCTGCTACCCTACAAGGAGACTGTGATGCCATGCCTGGCCATAAGGAAGTGCAGAGTGGTGAGTAAACCCTGTTACAATGCTTTTTCTTACATTACTTTAACTGCAGCATGTCTGAAACAACTATATTTTTGTAGTTTTCCTTGTCCACTGTCTTTTTTTCTACACCTCATGGCAAGCGCTGTATCTCAGCCCTAGTCTACATCCAGCTCCTTCTTCCTTCCAAGACAGTCTCACTGATGATAGCGCCTCTGGCAAACAGTAAACAACTGACTGTCCTTGGCCACTTTGATATTGTGTGAGTACATGTGCTGCCAGACCCCTATCTGCAGAAGCGGTTCTTTCAGCAAGAAATTAATATGAAGTGATTTACTTTGTCCATATTGGATCCAAGGTTAAGGCAGTGTGGG
Organism: Gopherus flavomarginatus; assembly: GCF_025201925.1. NCBI lineage: Eukaryota > Metazoa > Chordata > Testudines > Testudinidae > Gopherus > Gopherus flavomarginatus. The sequence goes on along the minus strand of NC_066619.1, from coordinate 138,385,920 downwards.
GAATAACTGCAGGTTCCACTTGCATTTGAAATTTTATTTCCATATTCCATAAGTCCTTTGGAAGAAATTTCATACAAAATGAAATCAAAGATTGCCTACTTGAAACTTCTTTTTTGGATGGGATAAGTATTGTTAGTAAGCTTTGAATTTACTTAGCTCCTGGCCTAGCCCAAATGTGGCGTGTCTTTATTTTTTTATTCTACATAGATTGTGCTGCCTTGGAACAATAAATAAACTTCAAACTAGAAAAGGCACATTCTGCTCATTAAGGGCTGGCTTCCTCTCCCCTTTACTTTCACTGAGCAGTACTTTTATTCCACAAGTCGTCCCCCTGACTTCAGTGGGAAACTTTCCAAATAAGATACTAAAAGTGTGTGCTGTAGCAGCATTGATCCCTTGTTGCCACATTTTCAAGAGCTCAGTTCCCATTTGGGTGCTTTAGTGAAGTGGCCAGACTTTCAAAAGTGCTCCATACTTGCCTGCTCCCACCATTGTAGCCTTTGGAAAATCTGATGCTAAAGGTTTGTCAATGCCCTAATTATGTTCTTCAAAGGCAGACAGAATGTGGGATCTTTTATGGTAGAACAGTTCTGAGACATAGCTCAGGATAACAGAACAGACTTGATGCTGCAATTCAGCTAATTAAAATGATTGTAGTCATTTCCTGAACTACATTTCCCAGGATTATTTCAACCTAAGAGCAGAACTCTTCCTCTTCCCAGGTATAAATGCCAAGCCCTGGAAAGTCTTGATAGAGGGTCTTAAACAGCATAGTGTAGAGACCATGCAACCAGGTATGCATGGATGTCTAAATGACTCCCTTTCATTAGCCCTGATTTAGCTACTCCCTCCAAAAACTCTGTACTTTAAAGTTTCCTGTAATTATATGCTTTCTTAAATACTCCTTTTTTTACCAGTTCACTACCCGTCTGAAGTCTTGACCTGCTTGTTTCAGGAATGCTTGTGTGTTTGTCACTCTCAACATGCTGGACAGCAAAAGAAAGATGTGGAGAAATTGGAGAGGGTCCAGAGAAGAGCTAGAAGAATAATTAAAGGTCTTGAGAACATGACCTATGAAGGAAGGCTGAAAGAATTGGGTTTGTTTAGTTTGGAAAAGAGAAGACTGAGAGGGGACATGATAACAGTTTTCAGGTATCTAAAAGGGTGTCATCAGGAGGAGGGAGAAAACTTGTTCACCTTAGCCTCCAGTGATAGAACAAGAAGCAATGGGCTTCAACTTCAGCAAGGGAGGTTTAGGTTGGACATTAGGAAAAAGTTCCTAACTGTCAGGGTGGTTAAACACTGGAATAGATTGCCTAGGGAGGTTGTGGAATCTCCATCTCTGGAGATATTTAAGAGTAGGTTAGATAAATGTCTCTCTGGGATGGTCTAGACAGTATTTGGTCCTGCCATGAGGGCAGGGGACTGGACTCGATGACCTCTCGAGATCCCTTCCAGTCCTAGAATCTATGAAAGAAGTAGGAGGGTGGGGTGAAGCAGAACATAGCCATGCAGATATCAGTTCATTTCTATACATGCATGTGCCTATTCCATACATGCACAGGAACCTGAGATCACCTGACTCATTTGCTCACTGGCATAGCAAGCTGCGTTTCCCCAAACGAGAAAATAAACCCCAAATAAATGATCACATCCCCCCAATCTAATTCACAAAATAAAAGCACTAGGTAATTGTGCAACTGGTGCCATGTCCAGCTACTGCAGAGTATTTATCTATCCTAGCTATTAGTTAAACCACCATCCCCATAGTACTTTATATAGGTGGCCAACACCATTATTAAAAAAACAAACAAAAAAAAGAATTGTTCATTGCTGTATAGAAAATGAGCCCTATGGGGTATATTGCGTATTTATAGAATGGGACACATTTTCAAGTTTGCCCCATTGTCCTCTACTGGGGGCAGACCAAGAATATTCTAGCATTTTATTTTGTAAAATATATGGGCTTTTCCTGATCTCCAGCAGAGGGATGCTCCACAGGCAAGGGATCTCAGCTCCAGAGGGAAGTGTAACTTGACCAGTGAGTGTTGCTTTTTCCCCTCCAAGCTCTGTCAGTCATATTTTTTGGTGTGGATTGGTATGTTCTTGAAGGGTTGCACAGAGCCCCTGATCTAGCTCCCATTATTGGAGCTTTATAGACAAGGGGTAGGACCTGAAAGCAAATCTTGCACTGGGGAGACACTGCAGGGCATTGAACATGGCCTAAAAGCTGTTGCCAAGGTGATGCTGTCAGGAGTAGTTCCAGCATGCTGGACCAGTTGAAGCTTCATCTAGATTGGGCTGATTGAGGAAGTAGAGTGGACGGTAAAGGCATGTATTGCTGCATCCAGGGCTTCATCTGGGATGGGCAGGGGGATTGTTTCCTGCTTCTGTTATGCATACCTGGAAGTATAAAACAAAAATCGGTTTCTTTATTGATTCTTTTTCCCCTCAATTTAACATACACATGATAACTTGTTGTAGGGAGTTAGGACAACTCACCTTGATGGTGTCCCTTCTTGGCATGGAAATATTTTATTTATAAAAGTAGCCCTTCCCAGAAGGTCACTAACAACAATATCTAATGGACAGGCAGTAGATACTGAAGAAGTGGAGCCAGTATTTCAAAGCCAGTAAATAAATTACCTATCTGCTTTAGAAGTACGTTTTAGTTTCCTCTTTGAGTGCTAGCTAACAGATCTTTTATGGCCAAACCTCAGCATCTGCACAAAGTCTTAGGCAAATCCAGAAACTACATGTAACTGACCAATTTGCCACGCACATAAATCTGCCTACAAATGTTGAGGAAGTCTTTAAGGAGGTCTGTTAAACATTTGGCCCTGAGAGTCATGCAAGAAAGGTAGAAATGTAAAAGTTGTTCCACTTATTTGTAGCAGATTGCTTCTTTAATGTGCATGTCCAGCATGTGTCTTTATGATGACAGTTAAGGGACAGGCTGAATCTGCTTTAAATTGCAAAATCTATTGGATAGAGGGATGGTGTCTGTAGCCTCTGTTTGCCTGAAGCTGGGAATGGGCGATGGGGTAGAGTACGTGATGATTACCTATTCTCTTCATTTCCTCTGAGGCACCTGGCATTGGCCACTGCTGGAAGACAGGGTACTGGGCTAGATGGACCTTTGGTCTGACCCAGTATGGCCATTCTTATGTTGAATAAGTTTCATCAAGATGTGTTCAGCTACTGAGGTTCTTATCATCCCAGAAGAAATGTAACATTTTCATGGACTCTGTCTGCAAGGGTTTCACTACATAGATTGCCATATTCAGCTGCTTGATGACCTTAAAGGGCCCATCCCCGGCAGCCTGTAGTTTCTCTTTCTCACGAGAATGAGAACTGTCACCTGGTCCCTGGTAGCATAGGAGAGGGCACCTATTTGCTTCCCTTGGGCCTAGGGTAAATTTTCCCTGGACAAGTCCATGAGCTCAGTGAGCTTTTCCAGGAAAGTGAGTACATATTCCACCTCCGATTTTCCATCAGAGGAGGCCTTCCCCTCCCATTCATCCCTCAGCAAGTACAGGGGTGCCCTCACTTTCCTCCCATACAACAACTCAAGAGGAAAGAACATGGTTGATTCCTGGGGCACTTCCCAGTACGTGAACAGCAGGTGGGGTAAATACTTGTCCCAGTCCTGTGGGTACTGGTTCCTAAAGGTTTTCAGCATCATCATTAGCGTCCCATTGAATCTCCTCACCAGCCTGTTGGACTGAGGGTGATATGCTTGAAGTCCAGCTATATCAGACCCCACGCTTCTCCCACAAGCACTGGAGCAGAGTTGACATGAAATTGGAGCCCTGGTCTGTAAGGACCTCCTTGGGGAACCCCACTCTGCTGAAAACGGTCATCAGTGCATCTGCCACAGTATCTGCCTCAATAGAGGACAAGGCCACAGCCTTAGGATAGAGAGTAGCGAAATCTACCACCACCAGATTGTATTCTTTCCCTGTCCGGGTTGCTTTGCTGAGGGGGCCACTTTCTGGAAAAGCTCTTCTATGATGGGCTGGGGCCCCAAAGCTGCTTTCCCTCTGTCCCAGGTCTTCCCCACCCTCGGGCAGGGGTCGCAGGACATGCAGTACTGCTGGACGGCATCAAATATCCTGGACCAGTAAAAAGTTCTGTAGCAGCCTCTGCCTGGTGCACTGGATTCCCTGGTGTCCTGAGAGAGGGATATTATGGGCCAGGTACAGTAGCCTGTGGCAGTACTTCTGGGGGACCACTAGCTGTCTCCTGATCCCCCACGGTTCCACTTCCCCTTGGGGAGCCCATTCCCGGTACAGGAATCCCTTCTCCCTGTGACATTATTGACATGAACTGGGACCGTATAGATCATTGTTGCAACCAAAGTCCTGTAGTGGAACCAAACCTTAGATACCCTATTTGACCCCCTTTATATAAGACAAGGTTATGGTTTGTTGGTTATGTGTATCATGTATCTGTATATGTGTATCATTTTTGTAGTTGAAGTTATGAATATTGGCTCTATACTATCTGTATTTCAAACTTCTGTTATGCTTCTGGGTGACCCCCACAGACAAGTTGGTGTCAGCTCTGCCTAGCCTGCTTGATGGCCCATTAAGGACCATCAGCTATATAAGTGACCCACTGAGAGAAGGCAGATATGCCTTGTGATTCAGTAACTTGTCCATGTGACTCCAAACTCCATTTTGCTGTAATTTTCCACGGTAAGGACAAAGTGGTGTTCTTACACCCGGAAAAGACTGTAAAAGGCTGATGTCTCGTCTCCATCTTGTCTTCAATCCTGCTTCTTATCTTTGGAGGGACTTTGCTACAAACAGAATCTCTAAACAAAGGATGATGACCCATCCCAGCTGTGGATGTACTCCAGAGACTTGATTTGAACCTGCAGTTTATTCTATCACTGCTACAAGCCTGAACCAAGAACTTTGCCATTTCTGTATGTAATTGATTCCATTTAACCAATTCTAGCTCTCATCTCTATCTTTTTCCTATTATGAATAACCCTTTAGATTCTAAAGGATTGGCAACAGCATGATTTGTGGGTAAGATCTGATTTGTATATTGACATGAGTGTGGGGCTTGGTCCTTTGGGATCAAGAGAACCTTTTTTTCTGGGATGCTGGTTTTCATAACCATTTGTCCCCATAACAAGTGGCACTAGTGATGATACTGAGAAACTAGAGTGCCTAAGGGAATTGCTTGTGTGACTTGTGGTTAGCCAGTGGGGTGAAACCAAAGTCCTCTCTGTCAGGCTGGTTTGGTTTGCCTTAGAGGTGGAAAACCCCCAGCCTTGGGCTGTAACTGCCCTGTTTTAAGCAATTTGTCCTGAACTGGCACTCTCAGTTGGGTCCCGCTAGAACCAGCATCGTTACACTCGCACAGGAATCTTTCCCAGCAGCCTTGCCCCAGGGGTTTCGCTGTGCTGTGGCCAGCAAGTTCCCTTAGCTTCTCGAAGAAGGGATCCTTCTGCAGCTCAGTCTGGAATTCAGCGGCTGGGAAAGGGATGGGGACCTGCTCCCTCTCCGTGGCTGGTTCCAAGGCCGCAGACCCACCAAGTCCTGTCCCTGGTGACTCCTTTCCCACCAGGGTAGGGACCTGCGCCCCCGGCAGGGCATGGCCCCCAGCGTCAGGGCAGAGTGTCCTTTGCTGGCTCCGGCAACAGGTGATGACTAGGGTGCTCTGAGGGCTGCCAGGTCACCCCCCATCAGCACCTCAGTTGGGAACTGATGTTGCATCTTCACATTCTTTAGGCCTCTCCTTGGCCCCTCATTTCAGATGTACCCTTGCCATGGGTACCTTAATTGGTGGTCCACACATGCCCATCAGGGTTAGGTAGGTGTTGGGCACCACTCGGTTTGGGCCCACCACCTCAGGTCGGGCCAGCGTCACTTCAGCGCCCATGTCCCACTACACAGTGACCTGCTTTCCATCCACCTCCAGGGAAATGAGGCACTTGCTCCTCATGGGCTGCCCCACACCCACCCTGTACACTGAGAACTTTGAATCCAGAGCATCGAGCCTCCCTGAGGAGCTGGCCTGGGAGACTCCTCTCTCTTGGGCCATTGCTAAACTGCCAGCCCCTCCCACCTGGGGAGCTCACCTCTCCTCCGGCTGGGCTTCCATCCAGTTAACCCTGTGAGGGCTCGGTTTGCTCATCCTGTCCCTGAGCTTTTGGTACCAGGCCCATCTGTGACCCCTCTGCTCAGAGTAATTATATCTCAGGTCCTGTTAGTCCCCTGAGGCTGGTCGGTCAGCTCTGGTATTGGCTGTGCCTCTCGGGAGGGATTTATCTGACAATTCCTTCAGGGAAGCCTCTGGGTGATTCACCTTCTGCACCGATGTGGGCCTGTCTCCCTGGGATTCCATTCAATATCCCGACCTGCTGTCTACAAACTCATCAGCTAGCAGCCCTGTGCGGCTCAGGTCCTTCGGCCTCTTGTCCACAAACCACATCCTCAGGTCAGCGGGACAGGGCGCTCCAGCCCCATTAGTTCAATCCCGTCCTCCTTGGTCTGGGTCTCGGCCCCATACACCCACTTGTGGGTGTATTTTCCCCCATCCGCGTGACCAGTTCCAGATAGGTCATCCCCTGGGTCTTCTGCACACTCCAGAACCTTTTCCTGTGTGCCTCGGAGGTCAGTTCAAACTCGCACAGCAGGGCTTGTTTGAACAGTTCATAGTCCCCTGCTTCCACCTCATCCATCTGGCTGAACTGTGTGGCTTTGGGACCCAGTAAGGGAGTGAGATGCTGAAGCCTGTCTGGGAAGAGCAAGACAGGGATGTCGGAGGTGTCATACCTGGGCCACAAGGTGGGGGGCAGTGTCTAAAGCCAGTGCCGACCCAGGTGGAGGTGATGAGATATTGGCCCGCTCCTCAGACTAAAAAGCAGGTCCAGGCTTTCGTTGGGATGGCAGGATACTACCGGAGGTTTGTGCCCTACTTTAGCTCCATAGTCACCCCAATTACTGAACTGAAGGTGGTCTGAACCGAGCAGTGCCAGAGGGCTGTCGGTGCTCTGAAGGAGGCTCTCTGGTCAAGGGCCTGGTGCTGGTAAACCTGGATTTTGACAAGCCCTTTATGGTGTTCATGGATGCCTCAGAAAAAGGGCTGGGTGCAATGCTAATGTAGGTTGACAGAAATGGACTGACACATCCCATTGTGTACCTGAGCAGAAAGCTGCTGCCTGGGAAGCAGGATTCTGCACCCATAGAAAAGGAATGTATGGCCATGGTGTGGGCCCTTAAAAAGCTGCAGCCATCTATTTGGGCGGCGCTTCACTGTGTATACTGAGCATTCGCCCCTAATGTGGCTACAGCAGATGAAAGAGGCCAAAGTAAAGCTCCTGAGGTGGAGTCTCCAGCTTCAGGATTATAACATGAAGGTGGTTCATGTTCAGGTAAGCGCTGATGCATTTTCATGGCAAGTGGCCCCGCTGAGTTTGGTCTTGGAGGGGGGAGATGTGACAAAGAGGTGCTTTATTCATATTGTGTTGCATGTGAGTCTTCCTGCCGTATATTAATACTGTGTGTTGCTTAGTTTCCGAGAGTACTGCAATAATAATTAGTTGGTGGTAAATGGGGGTGTGCTTTTGCTGAGGCGCTCAGGACAGGTAATCGTCATTCTGTCACTCTGAGCTCAGAAGATGGCGGCCTGCAAGGATTTTAAAGATTAATATTTGCCACTCCAGGCTTGTATTACACTGAAAGATTACAGCTTCTCTCTGACTTGGGCTTGGTAAATGCTGCCAGAATCCAAATGCAACCTCCTCCCCTTTCGATGGCCGATAGGAAAATTTACCAACTCAGTGTTTGGCTATAACTGCCGCAAGGGGGCCCGCCGATTGGCCGCCAGTTTGACCTTGGATTGGTAACGCTGCCACCACTCAAGTTCAGAACCCCTGTGAGAGCCCAGAAGTGGTGGCAGCGTTACCAATCCAAGGTCAAACTGCCAGAGTGGGGATTCAGCCTTGACATAGTTGCAGAGGAGTCGGATCATTTTGAGCCAGAAGCACAGAGCTCAGGATTTTAAGAGGACGCATTTTTTCTTTTGGGAGCCTGCAAAGCCAGGGAGTCTTTTTTTCTTTTCCTTGTCCTTTCTCTTCCTCCTGATGGGGAGCAGGCATGCAGAGGGTTCAGCCTACAAAGCCAGGGAGTCCAACAAGCTTTTTTTTTTTTAAGACTTTTTTCAGAAGAATTCGGTATTGTTCCTGGTTAGTAACTGACTGATGTAGTCCGCCAAACAGGGGCCTGAATTTCAGAGATTGAGGGAGGGGAGAACATTGATAATCCTAATTTGAATGGCCTATTCCTAGTCTCATAATTGACATGAAATTTTGTTTGTGGTGTACATCCAAGAATGAAGTTAGTCTGGGAGCACATACAGATAATGAGATGGGGTGGGAGGGATCACAAACCTGAGAAAAGTTCATTTGAGCACAGGCTTAATATTGAGGAGCAGTGCTTGTAAATGTATTGTGGGCAGGTTCTGGATACATACCCTCTTCTTCCCACCAAAATCAAATCAAGTTTGTATGTGAGTGCACACATACCAGATTGATGGGATCTGGGCATGCTAATTACAAACTACTGTAATTGGTGTTTGTTAAGGGGTGCCTGCAATCTGGGTTACTAGGGAGGAGGGCACCAATCTGGCCTCTTCCAACATGACCATCTCCTACATTACACATCCACAACAAGAAGTTTTCTGGAGGAAATGTAACCCGATGAAAGAGAGAAGTAGAAAAGGGGGCCATGTTCAGGTGTGGTGCGTGGTTTGTTAGAATGGAAAGTCTAATGATCATTCAGTAATTGTTGTTTTTAATATGGAAGTACTGCAAACTGGGACACTGGTTCATCAATGTATTTACATATGTTCCCAACTGGAAGCACTAACATCAGTGGACTGGGTTATAGACTTTGTTAGTCACATGCATATGTACTCTGTGGAACTGGGGCTTTAAGGCTGGACAATTACAGGTTTTTTTCTGTTCTCGTTCTTCATTTATTTACTATTTGGTTAAACAGGTATTTAATTCAAACCACTACTAGTATAGGTTGCCATTTTGTATAAAATAATACTTTATTTATAAATAAATATCTTTGTAAAATACATAAATAAGAGCAATAAATAAAAAATTGACTTCCATAAATATCCTGTCACACATAAATAGTAGCAACATCTTTTAAAATTCCACTGCATCTCATTTCGCATGATGTATAAAATATCAATAGATTTCAGATCGTATTTCTAAAAATTTTGGTTTCCAAACTATTTTGTGAGTTTGTCTTATAATTGAAAATTTTCTAATTCTACTTGGATTCTCTTGCCAGCACTGAGGCTGAACTGCTTCTCTGTTAGGAAATAATTGCTATCTCTTCTTTTTCATGCTCCTAAGCTCTAGGTTATAGAATATCAGGGTTGGAAGGAACCTCAGGAGGTCATCTAGTCCAACCCCCTACTCAAAGCTGGACCAATCCCTAAACAGATTTTTGCCCCAGATCCCTAAAGGGCCCCCCTCAAGGACTGAGCTCACAATGCCAGGTTTAACGGGCCAATGTTCAAACCACTAAACTATCCTTCCCCCCCGCCGGGGCCTTTCTTCCTGGTCAGAGAATCCCATTTCCTATCATTGCAACCAAACATGTCTCCAGATGCCCAACTTGCTGATGAGTCTAGGTTGGAATCTCTGAATGAAAGTCCCACCTCAAGTGGCTTAGGAGAGGGTTTTTGGTTTTTTGTTTTTGTTTTTTTTTGTTTGTTTTTTTTTTTGCAAAAGCAGCAGGAAATGCTTTGGAAGATTTTCTGGATTGTCACCTGGGCACTTTCCTTCAGGGACACTCAGGGCTTGAGAACCTCTTGGGACCACCCAAAATCTCTCTCTTCATTCTAACATTATAGCATTTTTCTTTTGGAAGTTGTTCTTGTTCACATTTGTTCTGCTGTTATACTGTGGTTATACTGCATGTTAGGGTTCAGAGATGAGATTTGATCAGAGAAGAGTTGAAGCACATACATATACAGCAAACATATGTCAGCAATGTTAAAGGACCAATCCTTCCTTTTAAAATTCTTAATTGTTTTGTAACTTTTTTGATATCCTTCATTCATAACGGTTTTCAAGTACATAAAAGGTTACTGCAAGCAGGTAGGAGGGAGAAAAAATTGTTCTCCTTAACCTCTGAGGATAGGACAAGAAGCAATGGACTTCCAGAAGTCCCTCTTACTGAGCCCGGGTTGCGGCAGCGGCAAAAGGGGCTCCCAGAGTGTGTGAGGAGCCGGAGAAGGAGGGAGGGAGGCGGAGTCCCCTGGAGCCGAGCCCAGGCTGCAGCAGCAGCGAAAAGGGCTCCCAGAGTCAGGGCTGCACGAGGGAGAGCAAGTGGGGCAATTTTCCCCGGGCCCCACCGGGGCCCCCACAAGTATGTCGGAGGCTCCTCCTCCTGTTTCCATGTCCCCCCCCATCACCCGGTGTCTCAGCTGGCAAGGGGGTGGGGCTGCAAGCTGCAGCCGAGCGGCAGGAACTCAGGCCCTGCTGGAACACCATGCCGCTGCAGCGCTGTCCGGGAGAGGGGGTAAGCAGAATGGTAAGGGGCCGGGGCCAGAGACGGGCACCCCCCTGACCCCAGCCCCTCTGAGCTGGGCACCCCTGACCCCATCCTCCCCATGGCCCTGACCCCCAGCTCCGAGCCCAGCCCCTCCGAGCCGGACACCCCCTGTCATAAACAGATAAGTAAGAGTTAATAGAACAGAAGTACTTCATCTCTCTTTTGCCTGTAAAGGGTTAACAAGATCAGTGAGCCAGGCTGTCACCTGACCAGAGGACCAATAAGGGGACAGGATACTTTCAAATCTTGAGGGAGGGAAGTTTTTGTGTGTGCTGTTAGTTTTTGGTTGTTGTTCACTCTGGGGGCTCAGAGGCACCAGATGTGCAACCAGGTTTCTCTCCAATCTCCCTGATACAGGTTCTTATAGATTCAAAATAGTAAGTACTAGGTGATAAGGCTAGTTAGGCTTATGCTTATTTTCTTTATTTGCAAATGTGTATTTGGCTGGAAGGAGTTCAAATTTGCATTTTGCTGAAAGGATTTTAATTTGTACTTGTATACCAAGGCTGGGAGGGTATTCCCAGTGTCCATAGCTGAAAGACCCTGTACCTATTCCATTTTAAATTTACAAAGATAATTTTTACTTTTTTTTTCTTGTTTAAGAACCTGATTGTTGTTTTTTATTCTGGTGAGACCCCAGGGGACTGGGTCTGGATCCACCAGGGTATTGGTGGGGAGAAAGGAGGGAAGGGGGAGAGAGAGGTTAATTTTCTCTCTGTGTTAGGATTACTTTCTCTCTCAGGGAGAGTCTGGGACGGGGAGAGAGAAGGAGGGGGAAAGGTGCATTTTCCTCTCTGCTTAAGATTCAAGGAGTTTGAATCACAGTGATCTTCCAGGGTAACCCAGGGAGGGGAAGCCTGGGAGAGGCAATGGTGAGGGAAAGGGTTTACTTTCCTTGTGTTAAGATCCAGAGGGACTGGGTCTTGGGGATTCCCAGGCAAGGTTTTGGGGGGACCAGAGTGTACCAGGCACTGGAATTCCTGGTTGGTGGCAGCGCTACAAGTACTAAGCTGGTAATTGAGCTTAGAGGAATTCATGCTGGTACCCCATCTTTTGGATGCTAAGGTTCAGAGTGGGGAATTATACCATGACACCCCCCGACCCCATCTCCCCACAGCCCTGAGCCCAGCCCCTGTGAGCCAGGCACCCCCCAACCCCAAGCCCAGCTCCCCACACAGCCCAGGGCAACAGCAGCACCACCCCCAGGCAGCGACAGCCCACTGGCATCAACAATCACCATCACCCAGCAACAGCCCATCATGTAATTGCAAATGTTTACATACCATTAAAGCATTTTATGTTTTTAAATAATGCATTTAGTGTATTTTCAAATTATTACAAATTAATTTTTGAATGTATTTCACGAGTTATTTTTTACACTTCCAAATACATGTTACTATAGTATTGCAACGTATTTTTTTTTATGGAAGGGGCCCCTGAAATTGCTTTGCCCCAGGTCCCCTGAATCCTCTGGGCGGCCCTGTAATTGTCAGTCTGGGAGTTTATCCAACAGGCAACTTTCCACTAAGGCAGCTATTAAAAATCAACTTCCAGAGGCCTTTCTTAATCCAGACTGAGAGGCCAGTGGCCATGTGAGGAAATTGCCCCTTCCATCCTAGGCAGTACATGGCCCTTTCTAGGAAAGACCAAGTCCTGGAGGAAAAATGACTGTTGTGAAATAACATCCTGAGGAGATGCCTTTTTCAGTTGTTGGAGGAGTACCATATGGGGAAATGCTCCCTTTTCACCTGACCAGGAATTTGAACCCTGGACCGTCGGATTAAAAGTCTGATGCTCTACCAACTGAGCTAGCCAGGCTCATGGAAAAAAAGGGCAAGTTTGATGCAGAAGAGAAACTAGTCAAGAAAAAGAGGGCAGAAAATTTGCTACTCTTGCTTCTTTAGTAGCCCTAGGCCCATCTTGCTTCTCCATGTGGCACCCAGAGACATTCTTCTTTTTTTAGTTAAATATCAGATCCAGGAGAAAACACAGTTATACAAAGCAAAATAAAATTGACCTGTTTCATGCAGTGCTACATTGACCTCTATTCAGACTGAGCCTAAGGGAGGGCCTTGCTTTGGGATCAAACATGCCCTCTTGTGCGAGTCACAACAGCTAGCAGGCAAGAGACAGGCTACCATGTCATTGAAGAGAGCAAGAGGAAGCTTTGGAAATCCCAGAATAATTAGCTGGCAATGAAAGGACCCCACAATTCTACAGGGGCTTGAACTTTGATTTCAGGATTCACAGCTCTGAATACCAGCCCAGAGAGTTTGACTTCTGGCATGAAAGACTCTGTGGGGACAATTTTTTCTCTCAGGGAATACCCAGTGGGAATATGCCTTTCTGGCCAGCCCAACATTTGCTCAAAAAACCAGCACACAGCACTTTCTTACAGGCCCAGAGGCCTTTCTTCCTCCAGACTGTAATGCCAGTGGACAGGTGAGGAAGTAGCACTTTCAGTCCCAAGCAGTAAAGAGCCCTTCCTAGGAAAGGCCAAGTTCTGAAAAGGAAAAACTGAAGTCAAAGAGAGTCCTCAAGAGATGCCTTCTGAAAATCTTGGGGAATTGTCCTTCTACCTGACCAGGGACTTGAACCCTGGACCCTCAGATTAAAAGTCTGATGCGCTACCAACTGAGCAAATTTGATGCTGAAAAGAAACTGCTCAGAAAATGAGGACAGAAAACAATACAGAAAACCTGATGCTTTCACTCTCTTAGCAGTCCTAGCCCCAGCCTGCTCCTCCATCCGGCCCCCTGAGGCCTTATTCTTTTTTTACTTAAATAGCAAATCCAGGAGAAAACACAGTTATACAAAGCAAAACGAAATCACAAACAGAAATGTCATTGGAAATACAAAAATTAAAAAGGAAAACGCAATTCCCATCACTTTATCATGTCTGGGCCATTCCTGTATCGAGAGCACCTGCTAAGGGCCCTGTGTGCTTACGAGAAACCTGGAGAAACTCATACCACAGCCTGAACATGAAACTCAACTGCTCCCAGGTGCTGCAGTAAAACCCTTTCCCTGCTATGACGTTGCACTCCATATGATTTTATTAAAATATGCTAATGAGTGTGAATATAATGTAACTGGAATATGCTTTATGCATGTAAGGTAGCATTACAAAGTTTATAATCGACTGTGTGTGTTCATCGTATGTGTATGAACCGATCATTCTTGTATCTGAAACTAGAAATATGAACAATAACTCTGAGGTCTTGTTGTAATGATGCAAAGTGTGGGCCACTAATAGTGGTTTGGACTCTTGATGGCTCCCATTAACCAGGACAATTGACTGTAGATGGCTCTGTCCTGCACCATCTGTGAGTCAGGCCAGGAAAAATGAAGGCTTGGGGTCTCACAGGACATGTGAGCATGTCACCTGGTACAGGAATCCATCTTAAACCTGGGGCTTTTCCCCAGGAGAGAGACAAAAAATTCCTGCCTTGTACCAAAGTTATATAAGGGGGTAGAACAGAAGAAAGGTGGCTGCAGTCATAAGAAATCCCCTAGCTACCACCTGAGCTGGAACAAGGATTACGCCAGGTGAAAAGATTGGGCCCAGACTAGAAATAAGCCTAGTCTGCAAAAGAAGCTTATTGGAAGATCTCTGAGGGTGAGATTTTATCTGTATTGAGTTTCATATTGTATTAGGTTTAGACTTGCATGTTTATGATATATTTTGCTCTATGGAGAATACAAACTCTATAGAGAAGGAAAAGTTAATGCCTTAGAAGATTGTGTGTGTGTGTGTGTTAGATGGATGCGAAGGTGTCTAAAAAACACTCTCCTGTAGTCTCTTTTCTCTGATTTCCTTTAGAAAATTTGAAGCAGGGAGCAAAAACCATTGTCTTCTGAGAGGTTTGAACTCAAAGCCTTCAGATTATGAGACTGAGACACTACCAGCTGTGCTAAGAAGGCTTGGAAAAGATTTAGACTCAATGCATATAGAATCCTTCTGCAGCCGTGACCGAGCCAGGAGTGCACTGGAAGAAGCATGGGGATATGGTGCCCAGACACCTTTCCTGGCAGCTAATAGATCAATTTTCCCTGACAGTGAACAATCTACTGGAATTCATAGCAGCAGAGGGTGGATATTTCCAAGCTGAGCATCAGCTTCCACATTTCAGAACTTATTCTCCTTTTCCTAGTAGGGTACTTTCCATGTGAATTGGGCAATACAAGTTGGGGAAGCTACAGGGGTAATAGAAACCAGTATTTAAGGTAAGGTTTGAACTCATAAGCCCAGCAGTAGCCCCTTTTGCACTAACCAGTAGCACCACTGCAGTTGCTTCTTAGGCAAAGCTGGGAAGCAGGCAATTATCAGTCTCTGTGGTTCACACCTTTGCCTGGTAATTGCAAGGCTGCTGGTTCATACCTAACTAAAGATGCGACTTTTCAGCCATGAGACTCCAGGATATTTTAACAGGAAGAAAATCTCCTCATTTCTGGTTTAGCCCCATTTTACCCCTTCTGCCTGTCTTCTCCCCCACACGATCTCTTTCCTTCCCCATTGGGGCCATACAGAGAGGAGCCCCAGTCACTGAGAAGTTCCCTTTTCTCCTTCACAGAGGGCTTTAACGCCCCTTATCTCACTCAGGCTCACAACCACCCAGAGTTCAAGAACTGTCCCTGTTCCCATTGGACAGATGAGGGGAGCCTGAGGTCCAGAGAAGGGAAGTGACTTACCCAAGGGCCTACAAAGCAAAGCGGTGGCAGAGCCATAAAGAAAAGCCACCAGTTCCAACTCCTGTTCTAATGGACAACAAACCCTCCAGAGGCAGGGATAGAGTCCAGAAATCGAGATGGTGGGGAAATGTCATTCCAACTGTTTCTGTCAGAAAATCCCATTCAGACTAAACCAGTTTGTTTCTCGAAATCATAACAAGTGGGATAAAATTTCTTTGCTAAAATATTTTGTTGCAAAACAAAAGCATCTCCTGTCTGTCACAGTGTGTTAAATTGTCTTGTCGCACACAAGAGGAGACACTTAGATCTCAAACATTAGATAAGATGCTTCAGTCTGAGCTAAGTCATTGCTGCTCTTAACAATTTCAAAATAAAAACATACAAATCAAATAGACTATTTCAGCTATTCTATTATGTGTTAATCTGCTCTGAGTAAACGTGATAGGACACCTCATACTATGCCCTACTCCGAGTGACACTCTCAAGTGGATCCTCATCCTCCGCCCACTGTGAGGTAGGTAGGAGCAGATCATTATTATCTCTACTTGAAAAAGGGAGAAGGTAAGGCTGAAAAAGGAGAATGGACTTGTCTTATGTCACACAGCAAGTCAGTGGCAGAGTTGGGAATTGGACCCAAGAGCCCTGATTTTCAAACTAACCATCGGAACTTGAATTTCAGACATTGAATGACCTGAATAAAGTGCTCTCAGATGAGCTCCAGACCAACAACAGTGCACAGTAATTATTCAGCAAGTATTTGAGGAGAACTGCAATGAACTGCTCAGAATCATGAACTGCTCAGAGACAATTAATGCAGAGAAGCAGCAAAATTTGTCAAACATAGAACTGGTTCTGACTTATTTCCTTGATCTTAAAAGAGAACAACAAGGACCTGAGTCTCCTCCCTGCCAATCAGGGTAGAGCCTGAGGAGGGAAGGCTGAGGTTTCTCACCAGAGAGCACAAAGGATGGGCCAGGTCACCAATGGGGATCACTGTCAGAGCACTATTTCAGCCCCACAGTTTTGGATGGACCACCCACAGTGGGAGCTGCAGAGCACTCCCCTGTAACACACACACACACACACACACACACAGACACCCTGGTGTTGAGAGGGGAACAGGAGAAAGGACAAAAGAAGCAAGAGACAAAGAGAAAGGAGGGAGGGATGGATGGAGGGAAAGGTGAAACAAAAAGGACAAACCCTAATGTCCCCAGTGATTCGAAGGGACAAAATCCCAGGCGTGGAATAAAATTCTGCCTCCTTAAGCTCGTGTTTTCAATGCCTAGAATTCAACTCTCACCAGATGGATCAGACTGAACAGGTTTCAGACCTCCAGGAGGCTCTTGCCTTCTAAACAGGGATGGCTGTTTTCTAGTAAAATCACCACAAGGGAAGGAGAAAACTCGAAAGAGGTTCCTCCTGGCACTCACATCCGTGAACCCGAATACTCTGTCAGTCCTCAAGGAGACCTGGAGAAAGAGACTTGCTGAAGCAAAGCCACAGGGGTCTCTGAGGTTTCCCTGGCCCCTCGCCTCTGTCCTGCCTGGATGATGTCAGCATCTCTCTGTGAAGTCACCACCTCCCCACCACCTTTGACCGATAGTCTGAGGTGCTGAAAAAGGCCTTTGTGATGTCACTGCCACACCCCTCCCTTGCTGTGTTAATGTCCTGCCCCTGGCCAGGCTCTTTGCAGGTTTAAGCTACTCCCTGTGGATCACCCCACTCAAGGAGCGTTCGTTGTAGGAAGCAAGCTGGCTAGACAGGAAAATATCAGACGCTGCTGCCAATGCTACACTCAGTTTTTCAGAAATTAGTCGACTTTATGGCCAGAAGAGACCATTAGAGCTTCTAATCTGACCCCCTGCATATTGCAGGCCTCCTGTATGACAAAAGAGCTACTTTGGAGGCAAACACATTCCAGAAAGGCATCTAGTCTTCATTAAATGACATCAGGAGATGGCAAATCCACCACTTTCCTTGGTAGCCTGTTCCTGTGGTGAATCATCCTCACTGTTGAATATTTGTGCCTTAGTTGTAATATGAATTTGTCTCTTTTTACCTTCCAGCCGTTGGGTCTTGTTATGCCTTTCTCTGCTCAATTAAAAAGCCCTCTAACACCCAATATTTTCTCTCCATTAAGGCCCTTCAACACTTCAGTGAAGTCACCTTTCAATCTTCTTTTGATAAGCTAAACAGACTGAGCTCTTTCAATAGCTTACTAGAAGGCATTTTTCTCCAGCCCTCAGAACATTTGGTGGCTTTTTGCTGCCCCAGCTCCAATTTCACATCATCTTTTTCAGCCGAGGACACCAGAACTGGAGGCAGCATTGCAATATCAGTCTCACTGATACCATGTCACCTCCTGTGACATTAATGACTTAATCTGTAACTGTATAGATCACCATTGTGACCACTGTTCTATATTTGCAGCCAATATTATAGAAAAGTTGCCACGTAAGGGGTCTGTGAAGAGGTTCTGATTGACTGATTATAATGATGCTATCTCTAGATGTGTATCATTTTTGTAGTTGACGTTATGAATATTGGTTCTATGCTGTCCATATTTCAAACTCGTGCTCTGCTTCTGGGGAACACTCAAGACAAGTTGGTGTCAGTTCTGCCTAGCCTGCTTGATGGCCCACTAAGGACCATCAGTTATACAATCGACCCATTGAGAGAAGGCAGATACACCTTGTGACTCATCAAGGTATGCAGGGACCTGCCTGTGGACAGAACTCAAAGGTTTTTCTATGCCACGTGCTGGATAGAGTGTCCTTGGGACAAAGAAAGCAAAGACCACGTGGCAAGAGACTATAAAAGGCTGATGCCTCATCTCCATCTTGTCTTCAGTCCTGCTTCATACCTCTGGAGGGACTTTGCTACAAACAAGTTCAGCTCTGTACAAAGGACTGAACGCCCCATCCCAGTTGTGGATGGACTCCAGAGACTTGATTTGAACCTGCAGTTTATTCCATAGCTGCTACAGGCCTGAACCAAGAGCTTTGCCATTACTTCATGTGAAGGATTAAAAATCTATTTGCTCTTTATGTAGCAACCTGGTGCATGGATTGTGCCAGCTCTTTTCCAGACTCAAAGTCCAGAGTATGGTCAAGGACCAGAGGCCTAGCAAATAGTGATAAGCTAAGAGAAAGCTGGGGTAAACAGAAAGCCTTGCTTGCTAAGATAGGCCTGGTCAGCAAATTGCCAGGTGTTGGAGCTAAGAACTAAAGAATTGTGTCTTATTCAGAGATGCAGATTGAACAAAGAATCCCTGTTCCTATTGTGTTTGTTTCTTCTGTAGGGAGACGTTCTTCCCAGAGATCCAGTCTTGAGTTTATGAAAAGTTGTCACGTCAGTATAAGATATGTCATCCTTCCACGTCCCTTCCCAGGGACCAATGCCTGCCTTTAGACACACAGAAAATCTTTATTGCCCTATACTTTCACTGTTTCTTTGCTTTAACCCCTAGGAATGTACCTGTTGGACAATCAAAGGAGTTGCTCCATTCCTATGGACCCCAAATCAGAATTCAACATAGATATTTTATACTAACAACATTTTATCAAAGTATTAATGAAATGTTAACTTGCTAACTCGAGACCATGGGTGGAGACATTATGTAATCTGTTAACTATTGGCTAATGTGCTTATCTTGTCTTGCTGCAAAACCTATCCCGGGGTGTGGAACTGCCTACCCCGTCACTTTCCCCTGCTTGTGAAAAATCTATATATTCTATTGTAATTAATTAATTAACAATGTCTCTGAGCCTAATAAGCAAGGTGACACTCCGCCAGCACTGTGTGTAATAAACTCCTATTTTTGACCTCTACACGGTGTAGATTTCTGTCTTTCTCGGACACCTGCTGAATAAAGAGAAGATTCAGGATCCAGCCTGGCTGAATGTGTGTCCTCTCCTCACAGCTTGGTGATCTTTTGAGGAAATGGAGAAGACTGCCTTTGCCTAGCTGTACATTGCTTGCAAAAGAAACAGGTCTTTTTGGTGACAAGTGTTGAAAGGAGGCACTAGACAAATGTGGAGACAGGAAAAATGTCCCCCAACTGGACTGGCATCTGTGGATTCTGAAGTCACAACACAGAACACTAAACACTATTTGAGAACGGCTGGTGTCAGAAGAGTCTCTAACAAGGCCTCTTCCCCCCAGCAGGGGCCTCTCTGTGCACAGAACTCCTGGTAGCGTGATGGCTGCAGGCAGTGGAGAACTCTATTTTGGCATCTCTTTGCCTGTTTTGTGGTCAGCATCTGCAGTGGCTGTTAAAAGGTCTCTAGATAGTGATCTTCGGGAAGAGCTGGCTGAAGAGCCTTCCTACTAACCAGGAGAGCCTGGCTTGGCCTGCCAGTTCTTCCTTGCTGAACCTAGTGTGTCTCTTGGCTCCTTTTTTGTATCTCTTTTCAAAAAAAGAAAAGACCTGTCAGCAGAATCCTTCTAAGTGCTTGTTCAAGACAGAGAGAGCCTTCCTTGCGGCTAAGTCTTTGTGCCATGGGGCATGCCTCATTGCTGTGGTGCCTCTTGCTGGACATCCTGGTAATAAGTTCTGGTTCACCGGTGCGCCTTCATCTAGTGGCATCTGGCTGCATCTGTTTTATCATTAGGACCCATGGCGCTCTCAGGACTTCAGTGTCCTCTTATGGACACAGCCCTCTGGTGTGCCCCACTCAGTTCTCTCCCCGATTCCCAGGGGCAGCTGTTCTCTACCCGGACACTTGCCTCAGTCGCTGGCTGCAGTTCAGGGTGTAGCCACCCGTGTCAGCCACTACGGAGGCAAAAGTCGTGAACGTCCAACCCTGCATCTGTTTCCCTGGACCACTTCCCCACAGCACCAGCACCTTCCTCCGCCTTTGTATTAGGGCCTCAGTCTGGCAGAATTCGGCCAGAAGGTCACTCATGCTCCCCTTACCCACCCAGCACTACTCTGATCATGGTGCCCGCCCACCCTTCCCCAGCCCCAGCCCCAGCCCCAGCCCCAGCCCCAGCCAAACCTCCCTCCTCAAACTCCAAGCAGTGACTAACTCTTGCTGTGCTGAGCAGCCCTTTATATATGGGCTGCTCCAGCAAGCCTTCTCCTGATTGGCTCTCCCAATAAACCCTTTCCTGATAGGCCGGGTTCTGCGCAGCCTCTGCAAGGCTGCCTTAATCTTTCTCCTGCTTGGTTGGGGGCAGACACCTCCCCACACTTTGAAAATGGCAAATGAGAAGTTTAGAGCTGGTGGAAAGGTTACCATGACTGAGAATTGAGCCGAGGTTGCTGCGACTGAAACACAGATCACTAACCGCTATATGATCAGAGTGGCTGGTGGGAGAAGCACATGTTAAAGCCCTCTGTCATCTCAGCTGTGGCTTTCTGTGCACGGAGAGCCAGACACCTCAAGGTCTGCAGGTCTTGAGGGAAATGTGGAATGTCTGTACTTTAGAATTTGCAGGTGTTGTCCTGGGCCATCAAATGGAACAGTTGCAAACACTTTCTTGAGGCAGGCACCATGGCTTAGCTGGCTAAAGCACCTGCCTCCTAAATAGGAGATCCTGGGTTCAACTCCCAGTGTTGCCTTCGTGTATGGCTTTTGTCTCCTCTGCTCACATTTTCCTGTGTCTTCCTAGGAAACAGAAGAGACCTCCCTTGGTAGCCAAGTCATTGCTTGCTAAGGAAAAGGCTTTTTTGTAGAGAAGCATTGGAAAGAATCAAATCACAAGCCTGGAGTTGATGAAAAGGCTGCTGTGACTGGCATTAGCATGGTGGTTGCTTTGACTGCAATAGCTGCAACGTGAGAGTCTGCGCCACATGTCCTTGTGATTCACTGGGGATGTCCACACGCAGATGTCATGTCACCTTCCTTTAGATAGTCACTGATAAAAAATGGAGCAGTTGTGAGAAAAGTCCCAGAGAGTGGCACCGTGGCTAAGCTGGCTGACTCACCTGCCAGGTAAAGTGGAGGTTAGAGATGCAGCACCCAGTGGTGCCTTGCCAAATGTGTCTGCTCTTCCCATCTTTTGGTCAATCTTCTGAGGAAACAGAGAAGACTGCCTCTGCCTTGCAATGCAAATACTTCCAAAAGAAACCAGTCGTTTTTTCTGAGCAGTGTTAGAAGGAGGCACCTAAGAAATGTGGAGACAAGGAAAAGGTCATCGTAACTCAACTTGCATCCATGGCTCTTGGGGCCACAACGCAGAGCACTAAGCACTGTATGACCACAGCAAAATCTAAACTTTACACCTTATTACACTAGGCAGTAGTTAGGTCAAGCATTTTTCTCACCCCACTGGATGTTACCCTCCTTAATACATAGAATTCCCCCTTTCATTTTCTCAGGATTCCTGCTGCTTCCAACATAGGTGGGGGAGGACAAAGGCAAAAACATGATGCCACAGTCTCCTATTTTATATCCTTAGTTCAAGTGTCTAGAAGACACTTGCCCAGACGTGTCCGGGTGGGCTCTGCTGAGTCACTAGGTTGGGGAATCCTCCCGGTGTGGTCTTGTGCAACTGACTCATAGACTTGAGCAGTCCCCACAGTGTTGTGTTTGGGCATCTGTCATTGAATTGGAAATCCCTTAATTACAATTCCCCTGCTGATTCATGGTTGTTGAACTCCCTCCTTGGCAGGGGTCACTAGCAAAATTATAGCATATTTCAGTAACAACCATACAGCAAAATGCATAACTTCATACACCCTCATGCTATACATATTTGGACAGAGTAACCGATTTCAGCAGATCATGACTTTTCATGTGATAACTGACATGGAATTGTTTGTATGACATATCACAGTCATATATGAATGATGAATATGTGAGCTACAGGGGGCTATTTTGAGGTACATCATGTCACAAAAGCCTCCAGAGACTGGTCTTTGGGAAGAGCTGGCTGAAGAGCCTTCTGAGTAACTGAGAGATCCTGGCTTGGCCAGCCAGTTTGTGCTTGTGAATTAAACTTGTCCGCTGGGCTCCCTTTTTTGTGTCTCTTTCACATAAACAGAGCAGAAGTTCTTGGCCAATCCTTGACAGTGCTTGTTCAAGACACAGAGAGCCTCTGTGCTGGGGCAGGGGTAAGGGTGCAGGAGGTGGTCGGAGGGGGGGTGCTTACCTCGGGCAGCACAGCTCCCAAAGTGACCGGCAGTCGGGATTTCCCCTAACAGTGCCCCACAGGGGCCCAGGGTCAGCTCCAGCACAGGCCACACAGGAAGGCTTAATGCTCGAGCTACAGCACATGCTGGGCAGGCTTGAGGCCAGGGTCCCCATGGCAGGAGAGAAGAAGAAGACTCGGCCCCTGGAGGGGCAGGATGGGCTTCCTGGATCCCATTTGCTCACAGCCAGGGCCCTGCCCCCACTCCCAAGTCGTCCATGGCACCCCCAGGTCAGCCAGAATGGAGCAGCAGTTTTCACTGCACCAAGTCCACTTATGGCTTACAGGCAACACCCAGAGCCACCACAGCCCACCATCTTGGCCAGAAAGGAGCCTACTCAGCCTCGTCATTGCTTATTTTCCTTCCCCCCAGAACCCCGCCTCTCCTGGGCTGCAAGGAGCCATCCCTGGGATGCCAACAGCCAGCCACAGGGGTCTATCTCCCAGCAGCCAACCGCACCTCCATGGTTTGGCCCTCAGAAGGGCAGGTGGGGGTTTCCTGGATCCCAGTTGCTCACAGCCAGCCCAGCCTCCACCTCTAAAACCATCAGTCATGCCCCCAGATTGGCCATAAAGGAGCAGCCATTCTCCACTTGGACTCAGCTTTGCTTGTTTTCCTTTGACCCAGAACCCCCCTTCTTCTCCTGGGCTGCAGGTAGCCATCCCTGGGAAGCCAAGAGGCAGGCACAGGATTCTGCCTGCCAGCAGCCAACCACACTTCCCCAGGCTTTGCAGAATGAATGGTGGTGCTCTACTAACCCCACTTAGCCACAATGATGTGCTTAGTTTCTGCCCTGCCTTTCTCAGCTTGACTTTCCTCTTTTGCCCCATTCCTGCCTCACTTCCTCCCTTTGGAAGTCACGCAAAGAAGGCCAGCAGGAAGAGCCGGCGTCCACCTGCCAATCTCCAAGGGCAGAGGAGGCCAAGCCACAAGTCTCTGAAAGGTAACATGCCTAACTCCTCTAGGTTCTCCAGCCTGACACCAAGGTGCTTTCTCCACTGCTGTCAGCACCTTCTGTCATGCAGGGGTTGGAGTTATCCCAGGGACAGGCCAGTGGCAGAAGGAGGAGCACCTTCCTGAACAGCAAGGGGATCTGGGAAAAGGAAATCAGCATGTTTCTGCCTGGATTTGAATCAGGGACCTTTTGCGTGTTAGGCAAATGTGATAACCATTACACTACAAAAACTCCATCTGCTTGGCTGTTGCTCACCCTGCCACAGACCGATGGACAAACCTAGAGAAAGTGGTGGCAGCCCTTCAATAGGTCAGCTGGCAGAGCAGAGGACTGGAGCCGGCACTCAGAAAGTCGTCCTTACCTCGCCCGTGTGACTCCAGCTTGAGGGAGATCTTCTTTTTCTTCTCCTTGCTGACAAAGAGCAAGAGAAGAATGAAAGGTCAGGTGGGCCAACTCGGTGCAGAAGCCCATGCTGTCTTTTTCTGCTGCATAGCCTGAAATGAGGGACTCGTGGCAGTTAAAGGAACTGCTGCACCTTTCAGAAAACATCCCACCTGTGCACAAAGCTGGATAGAATAGCCTGCTAGTCTAGCACGCTCCCAACTGAACTACTTCAGCAGCTGCTAGGTTTCTTTTTGGCTCATTAAACCACATCTTCAGTCACTGATGGCCAATGAGAGAGCGACATCGCTTGCTATTTTAGCACTTGAAAATGCCATTGGCCAATCTTTGGATCTCTTCAATGCTGCGCTTCAGTTCGTGGGGGAAAGGAGAGAGAAGCCACCTTTCAACTAAAGGCCTGGGGTTAACATCCTAACGCTGTCTCCTACTGTAACACTATTTAATCCTGGCCAGCCCTGTGCTGGTGACAGTTCCATTTCTAGATGTTAGTACGTTTCAGTTACCGTTAAAATTAAAAAGTTTCTATATGCTTAAAGAAAATGCATTTGTTTTATTTGCTTATATATGGCATGAATAAATACAGGTTTACAGAACCTAGCCTGCAAATTTAGCATCTTATATGACAGAGAAAATCATGCATCGAAATTGTACATCAAAATCATGTACTGAGCTACAAATGCAATGAAAAATAAGATACTTAAAATTTTAACATATGGGGGGAGCACCGAAGACACGTCTTGCCTAGGGTGCCACTTGGTCTAGGTCAGACCCTGCCAGGGAGAACAGGAATTAGTGTCACATGCCTATTTTCAGGCTGTAATCTGTGGGCACCCTGCTCTGCGGGAGGGATCGTGGTAGCCCAGACTCAGGGCTGGAATAGGCCCTGATTGAGGGGGTGGCTGCATGGTTTACAGCGCTCCGATGTCTTAGACAATGTGTCTCTCCCAAAGCCTCAGATCTGCGTTCCCAGAAGGCTCCTGCGCTGCCTCTGCTCCTTTCACCTTCTGCAGCAAGGAGCAGCAGCAAGGGTCAGGCATGAGCCATAGGCACTAGGTGGGAGGCAGAGGCTTCAGGAGCCCAGAGTGTTTGCCAGTCTGGGCATTTTGGCTGAGACCTCAGGGACACATTGTGAGGCAGAATCCCAGGCATCTGTATGAAAGGAGCATAGGGACTTAAGAGCAGCCAGACTGGGTCAGACTGGGTCCATTTTGCCCAGTGTCCTGTCTTCCCATAGCGGCCAAAGCCAGGTGCCCCAGAGGGAATGAACAGAACAGGTAATCATCAAGTGATCTATCCCCTGTCACCCGCTCCCAGCAAACAGAGACTAGGGACACCTTCCCTGCTTTTTGCCGGCCGCTGCACATTGAGTGGATGTTTGCAGAGAACTATCCACAGTGACTCCAAGATCTCTCACTTGAGTTGCAATAGCTATTTTACATCCCATCATTTTATATGTAGAGTTGAGATTGTGTTTGCCAATGTGCATCACCTTGCATTTATCAACATTGAATTTCATCTGCCATTTTGTTGCCCTTTCACTCAGTTTTGTGAAATCTCTTTTTAGCTCCTCACAGGCTGCTTCGCACTTAACTATCCTCTGTAGTTTGGGATCATCTGCAAAATTTGTCACCTCGCTGTTTAGCAGATCGTTTATCAATATGTTGAATAGTCCCAGTACAGACACCACTAGTTACCTGTTTGCATCCTGAAAACTGACCATTTAGTCCTACCCTTTGTTTCCTAGCTTTTAACCAGTTATTGATCCAGGTGAGGTCCTTCTAGAGGTGAAAGTAAGCCGGTCCGGTCCGGTATGGGGTACCGGCAAGAGCGGGTACGCTGTGCTAGCCCGGCCCAGCTTCCCCAAGCTGGTGATTTAAAGGACCCAGGGCTCCCTGCAGAGGCCAGAGCCCCGGGCCCTTTAAATCGCTGCCTGATCCCCCCTGCCGGAGCCCTGGGGAGCAAATCACTGCCGTGGAACGCTGCTCTCTCCCGCGCCACGAACACAGAGCAGGGGCGACGGGAGCTTCCTTACAGTGTGTGGGGGGGCACTGTTGTCTGAACTGTGGTGCTCCCATGACACCCCTTCCCCAGGGACCCACATTCACACCACCCCTCCCCCGAGGCCACACCCACAGAACGCCTTTTCCCCCCAAGACTCCAGCCTTCCCCCCACTCCATCATTTGTCCTAACAGCCAGTAAAGAGTGGTGGGGCCATGGCCCTCTAACCCCCTGTTCCAGCACCCCTGACACAGAGCTAAGCAGGCAGCAGTGTGTGTGCGTCACAGAGGCTGCTGTGCTGAGCTGAGCCAGTGAGGGAAACAGTGGCTGATGTTGGGGCTGTCCCCTTCCCCCTGCCTCAGGACTGGTTGCTTGCAGCAGCTGTCTGAACTTAGAGACAGTGTGCCCACACAATCCCTCTCCCCACACACACAAACACACTCTCTACCCCACCAGGCACATTGCAGTTGAAAAGCAGCTGGCAATCTAGTAGGATTCCCATGGAACAATGGGATAGAGAAACCTGCATCATGTGATGCTGTACCAGCCCATGAGGCTTTGCAAACCCTTCCCAAAGCACCCGCAGCCAGTTGCACAGCTACCCACAATGCACTGCTCTCTGTGGCCATCCAAGAGTCTAGCCTGGATGTGCTCTGGTGACACAAGGGGCATAGTGTGGACATGCAACAGCTGTTTAATTGAAACACTTTAAAGCCACATTACCCAATAGTGTAGATATAGCTTGAGAGTGAGACAAGACCCAGCTTTGTTGAAACTGAAGAACCACAACTTCCTCCGTAGTTGGCAGGATTTGAACCTGTTCAGGGAGACCCCAATGGATTCCTAGCCCATCACCTTAACCGCTCAGCCACAACTACTTGCTTGAGATGTGTCTCTCACTACACTCCAGTTCTGTTCTCACTGAGTGATCAATTCCAATTGTTCCCTCAGACCAGCTTCCACAACACACACACTGCTGTGCCATTGTGTAAGTGTGTCCCTGGCTGAACTGCAAGAATTCCTGGGCATGGCCCAACATCTAAACAAGTACTTTGCCTCAGTTTTTAATAAGACTAGTGAGGAGTTTAGCGATGATGGAGGGATGATAAATGGGAATGTGGATATGGAAGTGGATATTACCGCAACTGAGGTAGAGGCCGTACGTGAACAGCTCAATGGGACAAAGTCGGAGGGCCCGGACAATCTCCATCCGAGGATATTAAAGGAACTGGCGCGTGAAATTGCGAGCCCGTTAGCGAGAATTTTTAAGCAATCGATAAACTCGGGGGTTGTGCCGTATGACTGGAGGATTGCTAATGTAGTTCCTATTTTTAAGAAAGGGAATAAAAGTGATCCGGGTAATTATAGGCCTGTTAGCTTGACGTCTGTAGCATGTAAGGTCTTGGAAAAAATTTTAAGGGAGAAAGTAGTTAAGGACATAGAGGTCAATGGTAATTGGGACGAATTGCAACACGGATTTACTAAAGGTAGATCGTGTCAAACCAATCTGATCTCCTTCTTTGAGAAGGTGACGGATTACTTAGATAAAGGAAATGCGGTAGATATAATTTACTTCGATTTCAGTAAGGCGTTTGACACGGTTCCGCATGGTGAACTGTTAGTTAAATTGGAAAAGATGGGGATGAATATGAAAGTTGTAAGGTGGATAAGGAACTGGTTAAAGGGGAGACTCCAGCGGGTCGTATTGAAAGGTGAACTGTCAGACTGGAAGGAGGTCACTAGTGGAGTCCCTCAAGGATCGGTTTTGGGACCGATCTTATTTAACCTTTTTATTAATGACCTTGGCACAAAGAGCGGGAATGTGCTAATAAAGTTTGCGGATGACACCAAGCTGGGGGGTATTGCTAACACGGAGAAGGACAGGGATACTATTCAGGAAGATCTGAATCACCTTGTAAACTGGAGTAATAGAAATAGGATGAAATACAATAGTGAAAAGTGCAAGGTCATGCACTTAGGAATTAATAATAAGAATTTTAGATATACGTTGGGGGCGCATCAGTTGGAAGCGACAGAGGAGGAGAAGGACCTTGGGGTATTGGTTGATAGCAGGATGACTATGAGTCGCCAATGTGATACGGCTGTAAAAAAAGCAAATGCGATTTTGGGATGCATCAGGTGGGGTATTTCCAGCAAGGATAAGGAGGTGTTAGTACCGTTATATAAGGCGTTGGTGAGACCCCATCTGGAATACTGTGTGCAGTTCTGGTGTCCCATGTTCAAGAAGGATGAATTCAAACTGGAACAGGTTCAGAGACGGGCTACTAGGATGATCCGAGGAATGGAAAAATTGCCTTATGAAAGGAGACTCAAAGAGCTTGGCTTGTTTAGCCTGGCCAGAAGAAGGCTGCAGGGGGATATGCTTGCTCTATATAAATATATCAAGGGGGTTAACGTTAGGGAGGGAGAGGAATTATTTCAGTTTAGTACTAATGTAGGCACGAGGACGAATGGGTATAAACTGGATATTAGGAAGTTTAGACTTGAAATTAGACGAAGGTTTCTAACCATTAGGGGAGTGAAGTTCTGGAACAGCCTTCCGAGGGAAGTAGTGGGGGCAAAAGACTTTTCTGGCTTTAAGACAAAGCTTGATAAGTATATGGAGGGGATGTTATGATAGGATAATTAATTTGGGCAATTGATCTTGGATTACCACCAGATAGGTCTGCTCAATGGTTTGCGGGGAGATGTTGGATGGGATGGGAACTGAGTTACTGCAGAGAATTCCTTCTTGGGTGCTGGCTGGTGAG
Organism: Gopherus flavomarginatus; assembly: GCF_025201925.1. Classification (NCBI taxonomy): domain Eukaryota; kingdom Metazoa; phylum Chordata; order Testudines; family Testudinidae; genus Gopherus; species Gopherus flavomarginatus. Next base: position 138,357,362 of record NC_066619.1, on the reverse strand, counting down.
TCTTGCCCACATGCTCAGGGTTTTGCTGATCGCCATATTTGGGGTCGGGAAGGAATTTTCCTCCAGGGCGGATTGGCAGGGGCCCTGGAGGTTTTTCGCCTTCCCCTGCAGCGTGGGGCATGGGTCGCTTGCTGGTGGATTCTCTGCAGCTTGAGGTCTTCAAACCAATTTTGAGGATTTCAATAACTCAGTCCTGGGTTAGGGGTTGTTATAAAATTGGATGGGTGGGGTTCGGTGGCCGGCCTTGTGCAGGAGGTCAGACTAGATGATCATATTGGTCCCTTCTGACCTATGAGTCTATGAGTCTATGAGGAGAGTGTGTTTGTGGTCAATGATGTTCCTGTAGATTGTTGTCCATTTCCTGCCTTGATCATTCAGACAGTTCCTTTACCATCATATCCCCAGCACATCAGAGACTGCAATAGCAGGGGGCAGGTTTTCTCTGGGGCACTGAGCTTTGCCAGGGGGTTGGTGGTTCCTTTCCTTCCTCACCCTGGAGTAAACTCAGCTTTTTATTCCATCCTTGATGTTTCAAGGAATAACAAGAGATGACCAAGGAAAGAGGTGGACAGGGCGGGTCTCAGGTGAGGGGCAGAGAGGTGCAAGTGGTGGGCAGGGCCAGTCTTATGGGTGGGGCAAAGAGGTATGGGTGGTGGACAGGGCAGGTCAGGGGAGGGGATAGAGAGGTGTGAGTGCTGGGCAAGGAGGGTCTCAGGAGAGGCAGAGAGGTGTGAGTGCTGGGCAGAGTGAGTCTCAGGGGAAGGGCAGACAGGTGGGGGCAGCAGGCAGACCTTGGGGGCGGGGGTGGAGAGACACAAGGAGGCCTTCTGGGAGGAGAGGAGCAAGCAAAAGGTGGACCAGCAGGCCTCAGCCAAAGAGAAAGAGCAGGAGTGGGAAGTGGCCAAATGAGAGTGAGAGCAGAGCACAGGTGGGGCTTCAGAGGGAGGAGAATGAGTCAAGGGGGTGGAGTGGACAGAACTGCCCAGAGGATTCAGGGGGCCTGAGGCAATACAATTTTGGGTGCCCCTTCCATAAAAAAAAGTTGCAATACTATAGAATACTATATTCTCATGGGATCCCTGCAGGGCCTGGGGTAAATTGCCCCACTTGCCCCCCCCCCGGGTGACCGTGCCCTCAGCCTCTCCTCGTAAGTCCACTGACCCCTAATCATTTTTGTTGCCCTCCCCTAGACTCTCTCCAATTTGTTTCTGTAGTGGGAGGGCAAAAACTGGACACAATGCTCCAGATGTGGCCTCACCAGTGCTGAATAGAGGGGAATAATCACTTCTCTCGATCTGCTGGAAATGCTCCTACTAATCCAGCCCAATACGACCAGTTACCCATATTGAATGCAGACCCAGCAATATTTGATAAATTGGTTACTGTCCATTCAGGAGGTTCTTTCCTACCTATTCATAAAGAATGAAGATGCTCTAAGCAGAGGGGAGAGAGCTGTCCCGTCCGTGTAGTTAATCCATCTCCCCGAGAGGTGGTAGCTATGTCACTGGGGGAAGCTATGTGGGTGGGTGTGCAAGCTGTGGTGTCTCCATATATCTATAAGTTTAATCAAACCCCATTTTTAAAAGCACTGTGGTCTGGGAAGAGTACAGGAGATCTCTGAGGCAGGGCCTGTTCTTCAAAATCTTTAAGATCACTGATTTACCTCCACAGCAGCCATGGGGGTGTAACTCAGTAGTAGAGTATTTGACTGAAAATCAAAGGGGTCTTGGTTCAAGTCCCTTTGCCACCTTACAAACTTCTTCCTTCAACAAAAATAATTTCATTTCCATTATGTTGAGGAGTTCCACTGAATAGGGATCCCTGAAATGAATGGAAACACTCAATATTTTCCTGTGCAAATGCATGAAAACCTAGCAAACATGTGACTCCACTGAAATCAGTTCCAATCCTCTAAAGGATTAAAGAATCCTTACTGAGGTTGCAGGAAAAAACCATCCCAATGTGTAGAAAGAATAGTATATATGGCAGGTGACCAGCTTGGCTTAACAGTGAAATCCTTGCTGATCTTAAACGCAAAAAAGAAGCTTCCAAGAAGTGGAAGATTGGACAAATGACCAGGGAGGAGTATAAAAATATTGCTCAGGCATCCAGGAGTGAAATCAGGAAGGCCAAATCACACTCGGAGTTGCAGCTAGCAAGAGATGTTAAGAGTAACAAGAAGGCTTTCTTCAGGTATGTTAGTAACATGAAGAAAGTCAAGGAAAGTGTGGGCCCCTTACTGAATGAGGGAGGTAACTTAGTGGACAGAGGGTGTGGAAAAAGCTAATGTACTCAATGCTTTTTTTGCCTCTGTCTTCACAAACAAGGTCAGCTCCCAGACTGCTGCACTGGGCAGCACAGCATGGGGAGAAGGTGACCAGCCCTCTGTGGAGAAAGAAGTGGTTCGGGACTATTTAGAAAAACTGGAGACGAGCACATGTCCATGGGGCCGGATGCGCTGCATCCGAGGGTGCTAAAGGAGTTGGCGGATGTGATTGCAGAGCCATTGGCCATTATCTTTGAAAACTCATGGTGATCAGGGGTGGTCCCGGATGACTGGAAAAAGGCTACTGTAGTGCCCATCTATAAAAAGGGAAGAAGGAGGATCCAGGGAACTACAGACCAGTCAGTCTCACCTCAGTCCCTGGAAAAATCATGGAGCAGGTCCTCAAGGAATCAATTCTGAAGCACTTAGGGGAGAGGAAAGTGATCAGGAACAGTTAGCATGGATTCACCAAGGGCAAGTCATGCCTGACTAACCCTAATTACCTTCTATGAGGAGATAACTGGCTCTGTGGATGAAGGGAAAGCAGTGCATGTGTTATTCCTTGACTTTAGCAAAGCTTTTGATATGGTCTCCCATAGTATTCTTGCAAGCAAGTTAAAGAAGTGTGGGCTGGATGAATGGACTGTAAGGTGGATAGAAAGCTGGCTAGATCGTCAGGCTCAATGGGTAGTGATCAACGGCTCCATGTCTAGTTGGCAACCGGTTTCAAGCGCAGTGCCCCAAGGGTCGGTCCTGGGGCTGATTTTGTTCAATATCTTCATTGATGATCTGGAGGATGGTGTGGATTGCACCCTCAACAAGTTTGCAGATGACCCTAAACTGGGAGGAGTGGTAGATACACTGGAGGGTAGGGATAGGATACAGAGGGACCTAGACAAATTAGAGAACTGGGCCAAAAGAAACCTGATGAGGTTCAACAAGGACAAGTGCTGAGTCCTGCACTTAGGAGGGAAGAATCCCATTCACTGTTACAGACTAGGGACCAAATGGCTAGGAAGGAGTTCTGCAGAAAAGGACCTAGGGGTTACACTAGACGAGAAGCTGGCTATGAGTCAACAGTGTGCCCTTGTTGCCAAGAAGGCTAACGGCATTCTGGGCTGTATAAGTAGGGGCATTGCCAGCAGATCGAGGGATGTGATCATTCCTCTCTATTCGGCATTGGTGAAGCCTCATCTGGTGTACTGTGTCCAGTTTGGGGCCCGACACTACAAGAAGGATGTGGAAAAATTGGAAACAGTCCAGCAGAGGGCAACAAAAATGATCAGGGGTCTGAAGCGCATGACTAATGAGGAAAGGCTAAGGGAACTGGGCTTGTTTAGTCTGAAGAAGAGAAGACTGAAGGGGGATTTGATAGCTGCTTTTAAGTACCTGAAAGGGGGTTCCAAAGAGGATGGACCTAGACTGTTCTCATTGGTAGCAGATGAGAGAACAAGGAGTAAGGGTCTCAAGTTGCAGTGGGGGAGGTTTAGGCTGGATATTAGGAAAAAACTTTTTCACTAGGAGGGTGGTGAAGCACTGGAATGGGATGGCTAGGGAGGTGGTGGAATCTCCTTCCTTAGAGGTTTTTAAGGGCAGGCTTGACAAAGCCCTGGCTGGGATGATTTAGTTGGGGATTGGTCCTGCTTTGAGCAGTGGATTGGACTAGATGACTTCCTGAGGTCCCTTCCAACCCTAATATTCTATGATTATATGATTAGATGCTCTAATGGTTTCTTCTGGCCATAAAGTCGACTAATTTCTGAAAAACAGAGCATAGCATTGGGAGCAGCAACTGATGTTTTACTGTCTAGCCAGCTTGCTGCCTAGAACGAACACTCCTTGAGTGGGGTGATCCACAGGGAGTAGCTCAAACCTCCAAAGTGCCTGGCCTGGGGTAGGACATTAGCACAGCAAGGGAGGGGTGTGGCAGTGACATCACAAAGGCCTTTTGCAGGACCTCAGACTATTGGTCAAAGGTGTTGGGGAGGTGGTGACCTCACAGAGAGATGCTGACATCAGCCAGGCAGGACAGGGGCGAGGGGCCAGGGAAACCTCAGAGACCCCTGTGGCTTTGCATCAGCAAGTCTCCTTCTCCAGGTCTCTCCTTGAGGACTGATAAAGTATTCGGGTTCACAGATGTGAGCACCAGGAGGAACCTCTTTCGAGTTTTCTCCTTCCCTTGTTGTGATTTTACTAGAAAACAGCCGTCCCTGTTTAGAAGGTAAGAGCCTCCTGGAGGTTTGAAACCTGTTCAGTCTGATCCATCTGGTGAGAGTTGAATTCTAGACATGGAAAACACGAGCTTAAGGAGGCAGAATTTTATTGCGCACCTGGGATTTTGTCCCTTAGAATCAGTGCGGACATAAGGGTTTGTCCTTTTTGTTTCAGCTTTTCCTCCATCCATCCTTCCCTCCTTTCTCTTCTTCTCTTGCTTCTTATCTCCTTTTTCCTATTCCCCTCTCAACACCAGGAGGTGTGCTTCTGTGTGTGTGTGTGTTGCGGGGGAGTGCTCTGCAGCTCCCACTGTGAGAGATCCACCCAAAAATGTGGGACTGAAATAGTGCTTGGGCAGTGATCCCCAGCAGTCACCTGGGCCATCTTTTGGGCTCTCTGGTAAGAATCCTCAGCCTCCCATCCTCAGTCTCTATCCTGATTGGCTGAGCAGGGGGTTATTGACAGGGAGGAGACTCAGGTCCATGTTGTTCTCTTTTAAGAACAAGGAAATAAGTCAGAACCAGTTCTATGTTTGACATATTTTGTTGCTTCTCTGCATTAATTGTCTCTGAGCAGTTGATGATTCTCTCTAACATTGCAGTTCTCCTCAAATACTTGCTGAATAATTACTGTGCACTGTTGTTGGTCTGGAGCTCATCTGAGAGCACATTATTCAGGTCATTCAATGTCTGAAATTCAAGATTCGATGGTTGGTTTGAAAATCAGGGCTCTTGGGTCCTATTCCCAACGCTGCCACTGCCTGGCTGTGTGACCTAAAACAAGTCCGTTCTCCTTTCTCAGCCTTAGGTTCTCTCTCTTTCAAGTAGGGATAATAATGATCCACTCTTACCTACCTCATGGTGGGTGGAGGATGGGGATCCATTGGAGAGTGTCACTAAGAGTAGTGCATAATATGAGGTGTCCCATCACGTTTACTCAGAGCAGATTATGACATAATAGATTAGCTGAAACAGTCTTTTTTATTTGTATTTTTTTATTTTGGAATTGTTAAGAGCAGCAATGACTTAGCTCAGACTGAAGCATCTTATCTAATTTTCAAGATCTAAGTGTCTCCTCCTTGTGTGTGATGACACAATTTAACACACTGTGACAAACAGGAGATGCTTTTGTTTTGCAACAAAATCTTTTTGCAAAGAACTTCCATCTCACTTGTTATGATTCTGAGAAACAAACTGGTTTAGTCTGAATGGGATATTTGGACAGAAACGGTTGCAATGAAATTTTCCCACCATCTCAATTCCTGAGCTCTATCCCTGCCTCTGGGGGGATTTGTTGTCTGTTAGAACAGGAGTCTGACTGGCGGCTTCTCTTTCTGGCTCTGCCACCGCCTTGCTGTGTAGGCCCTTGGGTAGGTCACCTCCCTTCTCTGTACCTCAGGCTCCTCCCATTTGTCCAATGGGAACAGGGACAGTTCTCGAATTCTGGGCAGTTGTGAGCCTGAGTGAGAAAAGGGGTGTTGAAGCCCTCTGTGAAGAAGAAAGGGGAGTTTCACGGTGTTTTTGCACCAAGGAATTCTAAAGTTTGCTAAAGTGTCTAGTCTGTGGAAACAAGAAATGGTTGGGGCCAAACTTTTTAACCACTGCCTTTTTAAAGCCCTTTCAAGGATGTGAATCCCTATCTTTTAGGTACCTGGGGTTCTTTGCCAGCAGGAGAGAAGAGGTTCCTGCCTCCGTTTTTGTGGCCTTAACAAAGCAGGTGTTGTGCCCCAGTTCTCATCTGAGATCCCTGAAAAAGAACATCTTCCCATCCATGTAGAAGACAGGACCTATCTTTCAAAGGGGAACAAAGAGACCCCTGGGACTTACAGACTAGCTAGCCTGATTGCCATAGCTGGAGAGATACTGGAATACATTCTTAAACACTCAGTTTGTCAGCAGCACCTACAGGATAATTTGGTTCTTAGGACGAGTGAGCATGGATTTGTCAAGAACAAATCATTCCAAACCAATCCTCATTCCTTCTTCGGCAGGGTTCCGGGCCTGGTGTAGGTGGGTAAACAGTAGATGGGATCTAGCTTGCAGATACTAAGGCTTTTGACACTGTCCTGTAGGACATTCTCACAAGCAAACGAGGGAAATGCTGTCCAGCTGCAATCAGTGTAATGTGGGTGCAGAGCTGGTTGAAAGCCCAGACTCCAGGAGCCCTTCTCCATATTTGGCTGTCCAATGGAGAGGGTGTACCTAGTGGGTCTGGCAGGCATCAGTCCGGAGTCCGGTACTATTCAATATTTTCATGAATGATTTGGAAAATGCAGTGCAGACCATGCTTCTAAAATTTGCAACTGACACCAATCACTTTGGAGCACAGGATTGAAATTCAAAACATCCTTAACAAATTGGAGACTTGGTCTTCTTGAGCCAAACTCTATGGTTGGGCCCCTCTCTCTACACTGGGCTGAAGTGAAACCCCAGAGCCAAACACTCCTCCTGGGCAGTGCGCTCCGACCTTGAATGGTCAGATGCTGCTTAGCACTGTCAGAGCAACTTTTGCTGGGAGATTCTCCCAGCACTTTCCAATAGCGGGAAAGTATGAAATCCCCATTTCACTGCTGGGGACAGAGCCCTAGAGGGGGGAGCAACTTGCCCAAAGTCCCCCAGGAAAAGGAAAAGAACCAGCAGTGGAACCAATAGGAAACCCAGCAATGGAACTCAGGAGTCCTGGGGGTGTGCTAGGGTGACCAGATGTCCTTATTTTATAGGGACAGTCCGAATTTTGGGGTCTTTTTCTTATCTAGGATCCTATTACCTCCCACCCCCTGTCCCGATTTTTCACACTTGCTGTCTGGTCACCCTAGGGTGTGCACATGTGTGGGTCCCAGCTTCTCCCTGCCCCCCTCATTGAAGCAGAAGTGCAGGGTTACTGCCCTGGGTACTGCAGGGCACCGGTGGACATGGGGCTGGCTGGAGGTAGGGTCTGGCTGCAGGCAGGGTAAGGGGTGCGGGGCTGGCTGGCTTCAGGCAGGGGGGTGCATTGGGTTGGCTGGAGACAGGGCAGGGGATGCAGGGCTGGCTGCAGACAGGGCGTGCAGGGCTGGTGCAGGCTGGGTGTGTGTGGGGGCTGGTTGGCTTTGGGCAGGGCCACGGGGGGGTGGCAGGAGATGGCTGGAGACAGGGCTGGGGGTTTGTCAGGGGCTTTGCTGCAGGGCTGGCTGCAAGTAGGGCAGGGAGGATGCGGCTGGTGTGGGCAGGGCAGAAGGTGCAGGGCTGTCTGGAGACAGAGGATGGCTGCCGGCAGGGCAGGGCAGGGGGTGCAGGGCTGGCTGCAGGCAGGGCATGGGGCAGGGCTGGTGCAAGGATGTTTCACTCCCTAGGCGAAACTTCCACCTTGCACCCTCCCCCCCTGCGCCCCCACCCTGAGGTGCCCCACCCGTGGCAGCTCCTCCCCTCCACCCTGAGGCTCCCCTCTTGTGGCAACTCCCCCGATCTGCCCTGCGGCACCCCCCCTCGCCCCAGTTCACCCCTGCTCCAAGCACGAGCACCCTGAGCACACCATGGCCGCTTCACTTCTCCTGCCTCCAAGGCTTGTGGCGCCTAAGCCTGCCAGGCAGTCAAGCACCCTCCTCTGAGCCACAGCAGCCCTGACAGTTGACAATAGAGGCACCTTAGCTCCTGAGTTCCTTCAATGTGTCCCCTTCCGGGGTCCAGCTCCGATCACCAGATACTCGGGGTATGTCTATACCACCTGCCGAATCGGTGGGCAGCGATCGATCCAGCGGGGGTCGATATATCGTATCTAGTGTAGATGCAACACATCGAGTGCTCTCCCCTCAACTGCTGTACTCCAGCTCGGTAAGAGACACTGGCAGAGTCTACAGGGAGCTGCAGCAGTCTACTCACCGTGACTGTGACATTATAAATATAATATTATATCTCATTGAAAGGTGACAGGGCCAGAAAGAGTTAAGTAACTCACCTCACCGACTGATCTGACCCATGGGTGAACCTTAAGAACTGGTTAGCAAGATATGTGAATGAACAGAGCTTTGAAATGCAAGTCTGCATTGTTAGAGGTAGGAGGGGAGATGTTTGCTCAGGTCTTGTGATGTAGGCAAACAAGTCTTGTCTATTGCTACAGTTTTAATTCAAAGAGCAAAAAAGGAATATTAACATTAATGATGATACTTGAGTGAAATAGTATTATTGTCTATGTGTCTCTTTGAAGGTTGTGGTAACCTGTATCTGAACTGTTTAATGAATAAATTACTCTGTACTAATTGCCAGGATGCTTGGAAGGAGAGTTAAGCCTATTGTCTTCTGAGACCGAAAGGCTGCTGGAAATGTATAAGAACCCTGGGACACGATCCTTCTTCATCTCAGATCTGCTTTGGGTTTCAAGAGGGGGAAACCTTAAGCCACAAGGATTGAGATCCCCAGTCATTGACTGGAGCCACCCTGAATATGGAAATTGTACTATAACGTATGGACTATTTCTAAAAAGACTTTTGGCAACTACAAACTCACCTCTACTTTGTTTCTGAACCTCAAGAATTGAATTCAAGTCTATATGTCTATTGATCTTTTAACCAACACTCTCTCTCTTTTCTTTTCTAATACATTTTAGCTTAGTTAATAAGAATTGCCTATAGCATGTATTTTAGGAAGATATAAGTTATAATTGAACCTGGGTATGTAGCTGATCCTTTGGGATCAGAAGAATCTTTTCTTTAACATGATGAAGTAAGATTTTCAGGAATCATCATCATATCTGACAGGTGTGTCTGGACGGAGGCCTGAGGCTGGGTACTTTAAGGGAACTGCGTGGTTTAAACTTCTAAGTAACCAGTGAGGTACTACAGAAGCTGTTTTGTGTTGGCTTGGTAAATCTAAGTATCGGAATAACCAGCAGCGTTTGGAATTTGTCTGTCCTGTTTTGTTTGCGGTTCACCCTGACTGAGTGACCTCAGCTGGCTCCCACGGGCAGCACCATCACACCTACATCCAGGCTGTAGAGGTCCAGGGGATCTTAGGGGCCTTGGGGTGCACAGATACCTACGTCCAGGCTGTAGAGGTCCCTGGGGGGCTTAGAGAGTTTTGGGGGAGGGCACAGATACCAATCTCCAGGTTCTAGGGATCCCAGGGGGTCTTAAGGGGTTCGTGGGGGGCACATATTCGTACATCCAGGCTTTAGTGGTACCAGGGGGGCTTAGAGGGTTAGTGGGGGGCATAGATACCTACGTCCAGGCTGGAGGCATCCTGGGAGTCTTAGGGGATTTTTGGTGGCCCAAGATACCTATGTCCAGGCTGTACGCTTACCAGGGGGTCTTAGAGGTTTGGGTGGGCACAGATACGTATGTCCAGGCTGTATCAGTCCCGGGGGGGGGTGTTAGAGGTTTCATGAGGGGCACAGATATCTACGTCCAGATTGTAGCTGTCCCGGGGTGAGAGGGGGTTTCTGGGGGGCACATATACCTACGTGCACACTGGAGTGTCCCGGGGGGCTTATGGAGTCCCTATAGGGCACAGATACAAATGTCCTGGCTGTATAGGTACCTGGGGGGCTTAGGGGGCTTGTGGGGGGCACCGATACCTAAGTTCAGGCTGGAGGGGTCTCCGGGGGTCTTAGGTATTTGGTGGGGGGCACAGATACCTACATCCAGGCTGCAGGGGTCCTGGAGGGGCTTAGGGTCTGTCACGGAGTGTGGGAGAGTCCAGTCCTGCACCCCTCTTCCTGGGACTCAAAGTGACTCTCAGCCAGCCAGTAAAACAGAAAGTTTATTGGACAACAGGAGCGAAAGATACAGCAGAACTTGAAGGCACAAGCAGGATCCCGCATTCGAGTCCTTCTGGGGCTTCAGGAAACTTAGTTCCCAGTTTGGGATTCCCTGAATTCCAACCACCCAGACGAAAACCGAAACTGAACTAACCCAACTCTCTCCAGCCAGCCCCTTCTTTTGTCCAGCTTCCCGGGCAAAGGTGCTGACCCCCTCCCTCCTTCCTAGCTCAGGTTACAGGCTGAGCACGTGTCCGGTCCTAAGGTCTCCTGCTGCTCTCCCATCCCCCACACGGACAGTCCCTACTCCATCACACTAATGCACAGAGCATTTCCCTCACAGAGCAACAGTGACACCGTGTGGCTACGCAGGGTAATGCACAGAGCTTTTCCTGCATGGAGCAACAGTGACACCATGTGGCCATGCATGGTAATGCACAGAGGATTTCCCGCAAGGAGCAACAGTGACAGCGTGTGGAGACGCAGGGTAATACACAGAGCATTTCCCTCATGGTGCAACAGTGACACCATGTGGCCACGCAGGGTAATGCACAGAGCATTTCCTGCATGGAGCAACAGTGACACCGTGTGGCCACTCAGGGTAATGCACAGAGCATCACACCTACGTAGATGCTTTAGAAATCCCTAGGGGGCTTAGGGGTCATGGGGGGTACAGATAGCTACGTCTAGGCTGGAGGCATTCCGGTGGGTATTAGGGGCTTCATGGGGGACACAAATATCTACTTACGGGCTGGAGAGGTCCCTGGATGGCTTAGGGGGTTGTGGTGAGCACAAATACATAAGTCCAGGCTGTAGTGGTCCCTGGGGGTTTAGGGAGTTGGTGAGGGGCACAAGAACCTACGTATGGTCTGGAGGGGTCCCTGGGGGACTTAAGGGGTTGTGATTGTGCAGATACCTACGTCCCAGTTGGAGCTGGCCCTGGGGAGCTTAGGGTGTTTGTGCCTCATACACACACCTACAAACAGGCTGGTGGGGCCCCTATTTGTCTTAGGGGGCTTGTTGGGGGCAGAGATACCTATGTCCAGGCTGGAGAAGTCCTGGGGAGGCTTAGGGGGTTCCTGGAGGTCACAAATATCCACAACCAGGCTGGAGGGGTTCTGGGGGTATTAGGGAGATGTGTGGGGGGGGCACAGATACCTATATCGAGGCTGTAGGGGTCCCGGGGTTACTTTTGGGCATTTTGGGGTACAGATACCTACGTCCATGCTGTAGGGGTCGCTGGGAGGATCAGTGGTTTCGTGAGGGTGCACAGATACCTATGTCCAGGGTATAAGGATCCGGGGGGGCTTAGGGGTTTGTGGGGGGCACAGATACCTTCATCCAGGCAAGAGGGGTCCTGGGGGCCTTAGGCGGTTTGTGTTGGGCACAGATACCTGCGTCTAGGCTAGAGGCATTCCGCGGGGCTTAGGGGGGTTGTGAGAGCACAGTTAACTATGTTGAGGCTGGAGAGGTCCCATCATGGCCTAGGAGGATTATGGGGGGCACAGATACCTGCGTCTAGGCTGGAGGGGTTTTGGGGGTCTTAGAAGGGTTGTGGGGGCACAGATACCTATGTCCATGCTGGAGGGGTCCCGTCGTGGCTTAGGGGATTCGTGGGGTCAGAGATACCTACGTCTAGGCTGGAGGGGTTCTGGGGGGGATTAGGTGTTTTGGGGGGGAACAGATACCTATGTCCCAATTGTAGGGGGCCCTGGGTAGCTTAGGCGGTTTGCGGGGATCACAGATACAAACATCCATGCTGTAGGGGTCCCGAGGGTCTTTGTGTGGCTCTGGGGGTCACAGATACCTACCTACAGGCTGGAGGGGTCCTGTGGGTCTTAGGGGGTTTGTGGGGCATACAATGCCTACATCTGGGCTTGTGGGTTCCCTGGGGGGCTTAGAAGTTTGTGGGGAGCACAGATACCTTTATCCAGGATAGATGGGTCCCGGTGGGATTAGGAGGTTGTGGGGGGCACAGATACCTATGTAAGCAGAAGCAGGATGAACTCTACCCTGACATCTGGTGGTGAATTATGGCGAATGTGGAAAAGAATTTCAGGGGCTGATCGTGTTTGCATAGGCACACCCACCCCGCCTGACATGGCCACGGCAGCCTGGCATGGTTGCTTTGGCAGCTGTGCTATCCCGTTTATTTGTTGTTGGGGCATGAGATGTGGAGTATTGTCACCCTGATTGTGTGGATGAGGAACTGTGAAACTGCTTTGAGACAGTGATTCTCACCACCAATTGAGTGGCACTCGCTAGACAAGGGAGTGGGCTCCTTGGGTGAGCTAGAGTCACCAATTGCCCTTTTTTTTCTTTTAACAGTTGAATAGCAGTGTTGATTTTTTATTCTCTTAAGAGTTGAATTTCTAGGTTCTTGAGCTGAAATCACTGAAAAGATGTGTTAGCTTGTGGGGGACTCTGAAACTATATTGCAGAACACAGTAGTTAGCAGACAGGAGCAGTTTGTGGGAGTGGCCCACGGAGTGAGGGGAGTCTAGCAGTTTTGGGGGACAGCTGGAGCAGAACACAGGTCGGCTGGCAGAGCAGCTGGTGGACCGAGCTGAGCAGTTTGTGGGGAAAGCAAAAGCAGAATCCCATGGAGAGGCAGAGCAGTCAGCAGTGGACCACATAAGGTGCCCCTTTCTACTCAGGCTGGCAGGGGGAAAAACCCTGCAGATAGACTCTTGAACTCTGGGGCTACGGGACTGTGGGTGATTTTGGGGTTGCTGGACTCTTGAAACATTGGAGATATTGGACTTTGGAGCCTTGGGGTGATTTGGGGATTGCTGGACTCATGATCCCAGGGAAAAGGACACGGCCTAGTTGAGGTGTTTTCCCAATTTAATGCTATGTTGTTTATCTCAGGTTATTAAACATTTTCTGCTACACCCAGACTCTATGCTTGCGAGAGGGGAAGTATCACCTCTTTGAGGCACCTAGGGGTGCGTATGTAAAATTTTCCCATGTCACTGGGTGGGGGCTCGAGCTGGTTTGCATTACACTGTAGGCAAGGGACCCCTATGTATTGAACCCAGTCCTTGCTGCTATCAGTTCAGCCTGGCAGAAGGGTTCCACCTACGTCCAGGCTCAAGGGGTCCCTGGGGGGCTTAGGGAGTTCGTGGGGGGCACAGATATCTAGATCCAGGCTGTAGGGGGTCGGGGGGGGCTCAGGAGTTTGGTGGGGGGCACAGATACCTATGTCCAGGCTGCAGGGGTCCCAGAGGGGCTTAGGGGGTATCACGTAGTGTGGTGGAATCTGGCCCTGCACCCCTCTTCCTGGGACACACAGTGACTCAGCCAGCCAGTAAAACAGAAGGTTTTTTTGGCCAACAGGAATGAAGGATACAGCAGAGCTTTTGGGCACAACCAGGACCCCTCAATCGAGTCCTTCTGGGGGTTCAGGAAGCTTAGTTCCCAGTTTGGGATTCCCTGAATTCCAACAACCCAGCTCAAACCAAAACTGAACTAACTCCCTCCAGCCAGCCCCTTCCTTTATTCAGCTTCCTGGGCAAAGGTACTGACCCCCTCCCCGCTGCCTAGCTTAAGTTACAGGCTTAGGTCCTGTCCCTCACCTAAAGTCACCCGCTGCTCTCCCATCCCCCACACAGACAGTCCCTACTCCATCACAGTAATGCCCAGAGCATTTCCCGCATGGAACAACAGTGACACCATGTGGCCACGCAGGGTAATGCACAGAGCATTTCCTGCATGGAGCAACAGTGACACTGTGTGGCCACTCAGGGTAATGCACAGAGCATCACACCTACGTAGAGGCTGTAGAGATCCCTGGGGGCTTAGGGGTCATAGGAGGTACAGATAGCTACGTCCAGGCTGGAGGCATTCTGGGGGGCTTAAGGGGGTTCGTAGGGTCACAGATACCTACGTTCAGGATGGTCGGGACTCTGGGGGAGTTAGGGGGGTTGTGGGGGGCATGGGTACTTGCGTCCAGGGTGTAGAGGTCCTGGTGGGGATTAAGGGCTTCCTGGAGGACACCAATATCTACGTCCAGGCTGGAGAGGTCCCTGGACGGCTTAGAGGTTGTGGTGAGCACAGTGATCCCTGGGGGTTTAGGAACTTGGTGAGGGGCACAGATACCTATGTTTGTCCTGGAGGGGTCCCTGGGGGGGCTTAGTGGTATTGTAGGGGACACAGATACCTACGTCCAGGCTATAGGCATTCTGGGGGGGCTTAGGGCTTTGGGGGGGCACAGATACCTACATCCAGGCTGGAGGGGTCCCGGGGGGCTTAGGGGGGTTGTGGGGGGCACAGCTATGTACGTCCAGGCTGGAGAGGTTCCAGGAAGTATAAGGAATTTTTGTGGACAGCAGAGATACCTATCTCCAGGATCTAAGGGTCCCTGGGGGGCTTAGGGTTTTTTTGGGAGGCACAGATAACTATGTCCAGGTTGGAGTGGTTCCTGGGGGGTTTAGGGGGTTCCTGGGGGGCACAGATACCTAGGTCCATGCTGTAGGGGTCCCCGGGTGGATTAGGGGTTTTCTGAGGGTACAGATACATACGTCTAGGCTGTAGGGGTCCCTGGGAGGCTTAGGGAGTTTGTGGGGGGCAGCGATACCTAAGTCCAGGCAATAGGGCTTCCAGGGGGAATTAGTGTGTTGGGGGGGCACAGATACCTAGATCCAGGCTGGAGGGTTCCCGATGGGGGGGCGCTTAGGCAGTTTGTGTTCGGCAAAGATACCTACCTCCAGGCTGGAGGGGTGTCCCGGCACTTAGGGATTGTGGGAGGGCACAGATACCTCCGTCCAGGCTGGAGGGTCCCTGGGGAGCTTAGCGGGTTCGTAGGGGGCACAGATACCTAAATCCAGGCTGGAGGGATCCAGGGGGGGCTTATGGGGTTCAGGGGGCACAGATACTTATCTCTAGGCTATAGGGGTCCCTGGTGGGCTTAGGGGGTTTTGAGGGGCCCCAGATACCTAAGTCCATGCTGTAGGCGTCCCTACAGGTGCTCATGGGTTCATGGGGTGCACAGATACTTATGTCCAGGCTGGAGGGGGCAGGGGGGGTTGGGGTTTCATGGGGGGCACAGATACGAACCTCCAGGCTGTAGGAGTCCCAAGGGGGCTGTGGGGGTCACAGATACCTACATGCAGACTGGAGGGGTCCTGGAGCGCTTAGGAGATTTATGGGGGGCACAGATACCAACATACTGGCTGTAAAGGTCCCTGGGGGGCTTTGCGGGTTCGGGGGGCACAGATACCAATGTTCTGGCTGTAGATGTTCCTGGGGTACATAGAGGGGCTGTGGTCGCACATAACCCTACATCCAGGCTGTCGGGGTCCCGGGGGCCCCTGGCCAAATTGGGTCCCCCTGGAAAAGTCTCCCTCACGGTGGCCCCAGGGCTGAAGGAGCTCCCACTCCCTGATATGGCGCAGAGGCTGCAGAAGGGGCACAGAGCTTCTCTGGTGTCAGGGCCACAGCGGGGCAGGGGTAAAGGAGTGAGACCACAGAAGCTCTGTGCCCCTGCTGCAGCCCCCAGGTAATAGAAGGGAGTGGGAGCTCTTCCAGCCCTGAGGCCACCGTGGAGGAACATCTACAGCCAGGACATTGGTATCTGTCATACATTAGAAGCAAGAGGAAGACTAAGGACAGGGTAGGCCCACTGCTCAGTGAGGAGGGGGAAACAGTAACGGGAGACTTGGAAATGGCAGAGATGCTTAATGACTTCTTTGTTTCAGTCTTCACTGAGAAGTCTGAAGGAATGTCTAGTATAGTGAATGCTTACGGGAAGAGGGTAGGTTTAGAAGAGAAAATAAGGATAGAGCAAGTAAAAAATCACTTAGAAAAGTTAGATGCCTGCAAGTCAGCAGGGCCTGATGAAATGCATCCTAGAATACTCAAGGAGTTAATAGAAGAGGTATCTGAGCCTCTAGCTATTATCTTTGGGAAATCATGGGAGACGGGGGAGATTCCAGAAGACTGGAAGGGGGCAAATATAGTGCCCATCTATAAAAAGGGAAATAAAAACAACCCAGGAAACTACAGACCAGTTAGTTTAACTTCTGTGCCAGGGAAGATAATGGAGCAGGTAATCAAAGAAATCATCTGCAAACACTTGGAAGGTGGTAAGGTGATAGGGAATAGCCAGCATGGATTTGTAAAGAACAAATCGTGTCAAACTAATCTGATAGCGTTCTTTGATAGGATAACGAGCCTTGTGGATAAGGGAGAAGCGGTGGATGTGATATACCTAGACTTTAGTAAGGCATTTGATACGGTCTCGCACGATATTCTTATAGATAAACTAGGAAAGTACAATTTAGATGGGGCTACTATAAGGTGGGTGCATAACTGGCTGGATAACCGTACTCAGAGAGTAGTTGTTATCCAATCCTGCTGGAAAGGTATAACAAGTGGGGTTCTTCAGGGGTCTGTTTTGGGCCCGGTTCTGTTCAATATCTTCATCAACGATTTAGATGTTGGCATAGAAAGTACGCTTATTAAGTTTGCGGATGATACCAAACTGGGAGGGATTGCAACTGCTTTGGAGGACAGGGTCAAAATTCAAAATGATCTGGACAAATTGGAGAAATGGTCTGAGGTAAACAGGATGAAGTTCAATAAAGATAAATGCAAAGTGCTCCACTTAGGAAGGAACAACCAGTTTCACACATACAGAATGGGAAGATACTGTCTAGGAAGGAGTATGGCAGAAAGAGATCTAGGGGTCATAGTGGACCACAAGCTTAATATGAGTCAACAGTGTGATACTGTTGCAAAAAAAGCAAACGTGATTCTGGGATGCATTAACAGGTGTGTTGTAAACAAGACACGAGAAGTCATTCTTCCGCTTTACTCTGCACTGGTTAGGCCTCAACTGGAGTATTGTGTCCAGTTCTGGGCACCACATTTCAAGAAAGATGTGGAGAAATTGGAGAGGGTCCAGAGAAGAGCAACAAGAATGATTAAAGGTCTTGAGAACATGACCTATGAAGGAAGGCTGAAGGAATTCGGTTTGTTTAGTTTGGAAAAGAGAAGACTGAGAGGGGACATGATAGCAGTTTTCAGGTATCTAAAAAGGTGTCATCAGGAGGAGGGAGAAAACTTGTTCACCTTAGCCTCCAATGATAGAACAAGAAGCAATGGGCTTAAACTGCAGCAAGGGAGATTTAGGTTGGACATTAGGAAAAAGTTCCTAACTGTCAGGGTAGTTAAACACTGGAATAGATTGCCTAGGGAAGTTGTGGAATCTCCATCTCTGGAGATATTTAAGAGTAGGTTAGATAAATGTCTATTAGGGATGGTCTAGACAGTATTTGGTCCTGCCATGAGGGCAGGGGACTGGACTCGATGACCTCTCGAGGTCCCTTCCAGTCCTAGAGTCTATGAGTCTATGAGTAATCTGTGCCCCCCATAAACCACCTAATCCCCACGGGAACCCCTACAGCCAGGATGTTGGTATCTGTCCCCCTATAAATCTCCTAAGCCCTCTGGAACCCTTCCAGTCTGAACGTAGGTATCTGTGACCCCCAGAAATCCCCGAATGCCCGAGGAACCCCTACAGCCTGGACTTAGGTATCTGTGACTCCAACGAACCTCCTAAACCACCCAGGACCCCTTCAGCTAGGACGTAGGCATCTGTTCCCCCCTCAACCCCCAATCCCCTCGGGACCCCTAGATCCTGGACGTAGGTATCTGTGTCTGCCCCGATTCCCTAAGCACCCCCATTACCCCTTTAGCCTGGACGTAGGTATCTGTACTCCCACAAATCCCCTAAACGTCCCAGTGACCCCTTCAGCCTGGAAGTCCCTATCTGTGACCACCACGAACCTCTAACCTCCCAGGGATCCCTACAGCCTAGACACAGGTGTCTGAGCACCCCACAAACCCCCTAAGCTCCTCGGGACACATCCAGCCTGGATGTATCTGAGCCCCCAGTGAACCGCCTAATCTCCTCGGGACACCGACAGCCTGTACCTAGGTATCTGTGCCCCCCACAAACCCCCTATAATCCCCAGGACCCCTCCAGACTAGATGTAGGTATCTGTACCCCCACAGCCTCCCTGGGACTCCTACAGCCTGGAGGTTCGTATCTGTGCTCCTCATGAAACCCCAACCCCCCCTGTCCCCTCCAGACTGGACATAAGTATCTGTGCACCCCACGAACCCATAAGCACCTGTAGGGATGCCTACAGCATGGACTTAGGTATCTGGGGCCCCCCAAAACCCCCTAAGCCCACCAGGGACCCCTATAGCCTAGAGATAAGCACCTGTGCTCCCTGAACCCCATAAGCCCCCCCTGGACCCATCCGGCCTGGACTTAAGTATCTGTGCCCCACATGAACCCGCTAAGCCCCCCAGGGACCCTCCAGCCTGGATGGAAGTATCTGTGCCCCCCACAACCCCTAAGTGCCGAGAAACCCCTCCAGCCTGGAGGTAGTTATCTGTGCCCACCAGAAACCGCTTTAGCCCCCCCAGGGACCCCTCCAACCTGGATGCAGATATCTGTGCCCAACACAAACGGCCTAAGCCCCCCCCCCCGGGAACCCTGCAGCCTGAACCTAGGTATCTGTGCCCCCCCAACACACTAATTCCCCCTGGAAGCCCTATTGCCTGGAAGTAGGTATCTCTGCCCCCCACAAACCCCCTAAGCCTCCCAGGGACCCCTACAGCCTAGACGTAGGTATCTCTGCCACCCAGAAAACCCCTAATCCACCCAGGGACCCCTACAGCATGGACCTAGGTATCTGTGCCCCCCAGGAACTCCCTAAACCCCCCAGGAACCACTCCAACCTGCACATAGATATCTGTGCCTCCCAAAAAACCCTAAGCCCCCCGGGACCCCTAGAGTATGGAGATAGGTATCTCTGCCATCCGCAAAAACCCCTAATCCTCTCCGGAACCTCTCCAGCCTGGATGTACATATCTGTGCCCCTCCCCACAAACCACCTAACCCCCCGGGACCCCTCCAGCCTGGATGTAGGTATCTGTGCCCCCCAAAGACCTAAGCCCCCCCAGAATGCCTATAGCCTGGACGTAGGTATCTGTGTCTCCTACAATACCACTAAGCCCCCCCCCCAGGGACCCCTCCAGGACATACATAGGTATCTGTGCCCCTCACCAAGTCCCTATACCCCCAGGGATCACTGTGCTCACCACAACCCCCTAAGCGTCCAGGGACCCCTTCAGCCTGGACGTAGATATTGCTGTCCTCCAGGAAGCCTTTAATCCCCACCAGGACCTCTACAGCCTGGACGCAAATACCTATGCCCCTCACAACCCCCCTAACTCTCCCAGGGTCCCGTCCATACTGGTTGTAGATATCTGTGACCCTACGAACCCCCGTAAGCTCTCGAGGGATCTCTACAGCCTCCACATAGGTGCGATGCTCTGTGCATTACCCTGTGTGGCCACATGGTGTCACTGTTGCTCCATGGAGGAAATGCTCTGTGCATTACCCTGCGTAATCACATGGTGTCACTGATGTTCCATGCAGGAAATGCTATGTGCATTACACTGCGTGACCACATGGTGACACTGTTGCTCCATGCAGGAAATGCTCTGTGCATTACACTGCGTGACCACATGGTGTCACTGTTGCTCCATGGAGGAAATGCTCTGTGTATTACCTTGCGTAGCCACACGGTGCCACTGTTGCTCCATGCGGGGAAATGCTCTGTGCATTACCCTGTGTGGCCACACGGTGTCACTGTTGCTCCATGCAGGAACTGCTCTGTGCATTACCCTGTGTGGCCACACGGTGTCACTGTTGCTCCATGCGGGGAAATGCTCTGTGCATTACCCTGCGTGGCCACATGGTGTCACTGTTGCTCCATGCGCGAAATGCTCTGGGCATTACTGTGATGGAGTGGGGACTGTCTGTGTGGGGGATGGGAGAGCAGGGGGTGACTTTAGGTGAGGGACAGGGCCTAAGCCTGTAACTCGAGCTAGGCAGGGCTGAGAGAGTGAGCACCTTTGCCCGGGAAGCTGGACACAGGAAGGGGTCGGCTGGAGGGAGTTAGTTCAGTCTTGGTTTGGAGCTGGGTAGTTGGAATTCAGAGAATCTCAAACTGGGAACTAAGCTTCCTGAACCCCCAGAAGGACTCGACTGACGGGTCCTGGTTGTGCCCCAAAGCCCTGCTGTATCCTTCGTTCCTGTTGGCCAAAACAACCCTCTGTTTTCCTGGCTGGCTGAGTCACTGTGTGTCCCTGGAAGAGGAGTGCAGGGCCAGATTCCACCACACTCCATGACACCCCCTAAGCCCCTCTGGGACCCCTGCAGCTGGGACGTAGGTATCTGTGCACCCCACCAAACCCCTGAGCCCCCCAGGGACCCCTACAGCCTGGACCTAGATCTCTGTGCCCCCCAGGAACCCCCTAAAACCCCCAGGGACCCCTTCAGCCTGGACATAGGTGGAACCCGTCTGCCAGGCTGAACTGATAGCAGCAAGGACTGGGTTCAATACATAGGGGTCCCTTCCCTATTACGTAATGCAAACCAGATCGAGCCCTCACCCAGTGACATGGGAAACTTTTACATACACACCCCTAGGTGCCTCAAAGAGGCAATACTTCCCCTCTCGCAATCATAGAATCTGAGTATAGCAGAAAATGTTTAATAACGTGAGATAAACAACATAGCATTAAATTTGGAAAACACCTCAACTAGGCCGTGTCCTTTTCCCTGGGCTGTAGAATCTAGCAATCCCCAAATCACCCGAAGACTCCAAAGTACAATACCTCAAATATTTCAAGACTCCAGCAACCCCATAATCACCCACACTCCCGCAGCCCCAGAGTTCAAGAGTCTATCTGCCGGGTTTTCCCCCCTGCCAGCCTGGGTAGAAAGGGGCACCTTACGTGGTCCACTGCTGTCTGCCCTGCCTCTCCGTGGGATTCTGCTTCTACCTTTCCCACAAACTGCTCAGCTCAGTGCATCAGCTGCTCTGCTCCACCAGCCAACCTGTGATCTGCTCCAGCTGTCTCCAAAAACTGCTTAGCTTACTTCACTCCGTGAGCCATTCCAAGTGTTCCACAAACTGCTTTTCTTCATCAGCTGCTCTACAATATAGTTTCGAAGTCCCCCACTATTTAACACAGCACTTCAATGACTTCAGCTCAGGAACCTGGATTTTCAGTTATTAAGAAATTCACCAACCACCTCTATTATTCAACTGTTAAAAAAGAAGATGATGTAATTGGTGTTTCTGGCTCACCCAAGGAGCACACTCCCTTGTCTAGTGAGTGCCACTCAATTGATGGTGAGAATTCCTGTCTCAAAGCTGTTTCACAGTTCCTCATCCACACAATCAGGGTGACAACACTCCACATCTCACACCCCAACAACAAATAAACTGGGGATACCATAGCTGCCAAAGTAACCATCCCAGGCTGCCGTGGCCATGTCACGCACGGTGGGTGTGTCTATGCAAACATGATCAGACCCTGAAATCCTTTTCCACACTTGCCATAATTCACCACCAGATGTGAGGGTAGAGTTCATCCTGCTTCTGCTTACCTAGGTATCTGTGCCCCCCACAACCCCCTAATCCCACCAAGACCCATCTAGCCTGGATAATGGTATCTGTGCTCTCTACAAACCTCTAAGCCCCCTAGGGAACCCACAAGCCCAGATGTAGTCATCTGTATGCCTCACACACCCCTTAATACCCACAGGAACCTTCCAGACTGTAGGTAGGTATCTGTGATCCCTAGAGCCCCACAAAGTCCCTCGGGACCCCTACAGCATGGATGTTTGTATCTGTGACCGACAAAAACCGCCTAAGCTACCCAGGGCCACCTACCATCAGGATGTAGGTATCTGTTCCCCCCCCCCAAACACACCTAATCCCCCCGGAACCCCTCCAGCCTAGATGTAGGTATCTCTGACCCCACGAATCCGCTAAGGCATGACAGGACCCCTCCAGCATCGACATAGGTATCTGTGCCCACACAACCCTCCTAAGACCCCCAAAACCCCTCCAGCCTAGACGCAGGTATCTGTGCCCAGCATGAACCCCCTAAGGTCCCTAGGACCCCTCTTGCCTGGATGAATGTATCTGTGCCCCTTACAAACCCCTAAGCCCCCCCCAGGATCCCTATAGACCGGACGTAGATATCTGTGCACCCTCACGAACCCACTGATCCTCCCAGCGACCCCTACAGCATGGAAGTAGGTATCTGTACCCCAAAATGCCCCAAAGCAACCCCAGGACCCCTACAGCCTCGATATAGGTATCTGTGCCCCCGCACAACTCCCTAATACCCCCAGAACTCCTCCAGCCTGGACGTAGATATTTGTGACTTCCAGGAACCCCCAAAGCCCTCCTCAGGACTTCTCCAGTCCCTACATAGGTATCTCTCCCCCCACCAGCCTTCTAAGACCCATAGGGCCCCCACCAGCCTGGTTATAGCTATGTGTATGCCACACAAACCCCCTAAGCTCCCCAGGGCCCCCTCCAACCGGTATGTAGGTATCTGCGCAACCACAAACCCTTAAGTCCCCCAGGGACCCCTCCAGACCATACGTAGGTTTCTGTGACCCTTGCCAACTCCTTAAACCCCCAGGGACCACTACAGCCTGAACGTATGTATCTATGCTCACCACAACCCCCTAAGCCATCCAGGGACCTCTCCAGCCCTGGCGGAGATATTTGTGCCCCTCATGAAGCCCCTAATGCCCACCAGAATGTCTCCAGCCTGGACGTAGCTATCTGTGCCCCCCACGACCTCTAAGCCCCCCAGGGATCTCTACAGCCTCTACATAGGCGTGATGCTCTGTGCATTACCCTGCATGGCCACATGTTGTCACTGTTCCTCTATGAGAGAAATGCTCTGTGCATTACCCTGCGTGGCCACATGGAATCACTGTTGCTCCATCCAGGAAATGCTCTGTGCATTTCCCTTCATGGCCACATGGTGTCACTGTTGCTCCATGCAGGAAATGCTCTGTCCGTTACCTGGTGTGGTCACAAGGTGTCAATCTTGCTCCATGCGGGAAATGCTCTGTGCATTACCCTGCCTGGCCACACGGTGTCACTGTTGCTCCATATGGGAAATGTTCTGTGCGTTACCGTGCGTGGCCACATGGTGTCACTGTTGCTCCATGCGGGAAATGCTCTGTGCATTACCCAGTGTGGCAACACGGTGTCACTGTTGCTCCATGCGGGAAATGCTCTGTGCATTACTGTGATGGAGTAGGGACTGTCTGTGTGGGGGATGGGAGAGCAGGGGGTGACTTTAGGACCGGACACGTGCTCAGCCTGTAACCTGAGCTAGGCGGGGGGAGGGGTCAGCACCTTTGCCCGGGAAGCTGGACACAGGAAATGGCCAGCTGGAGGGAGTTGGGTTAGTTCAGTTTCGGTTTTGATCTGGGTGGTTGGAATTCAGGGATTCCCAAACTGGGAACTAAGTTTCCTGAACCCCTAGAAGCACTTGATTGTGGGGTCCTGCTTGTGCCTCCAAGCTCTGCTGTATCCTTCGCTCCTGTTGTCCAATAAACCTTCTGTTTAACTGGCTGGCTGAGAGTCACTGTGAGTCCCAGGAAGAGGGGTGCAGGACCGGACTCCCCCACACTCCGTGACAGACCCTAAGCCCCTCCGAGACCCCTGAAGCCTGGACGTAGGTATCTGTGCCTCCCACCAAACACCTAAGACACTCAGAGATCCCTCCAGCCTGAACTTAGGTATCTGTGCCCCCCACAAACCCCCTAAGCCCCCGAGGGACCTATACAGCCAGAACATTGGTATCTGTACCCCATATAGACTCCATAAGCCCCTTGAGACACTCCAGTGTGCACGTAGGTATATGTGCCCCTCAGAAACCCTCTAAGCCCCCATGGGACCCCTAGAGCATGGAGATTGGTATCTGTGTCCCCCCCAAACTCTCTAAGCCCCCCAGGGACCCCTATGGCCTGGACATAGGTATCTGTGCACCCCAAGGCCCCTAAGATCCCCCGGACCTCTGCAGCCTGGCTGTAGGTGTGACGGTGCTGCCCGTGGGAGCCAGCTCAGCTCACTCAATCAGAGTGAACTGCAAACAAAACAGGGCAGACAAATCCCAAACGCTGCTGGTTATTTCAATACTTAGATTTACCAAGCCAGCACAAAACAGCTTCTGTAGTATCTCACCGGTTACTTAGATGTTTAAACCACGCAGTTCCCTTAAAGTACCCAGCCTCAGGCCTCCGTCCAGACACACCTGTTAGATATGATGATGATTCCTGAAAATCTTACTTCATCATATAAAAGAAAAGATTCTTCCGATCCCAAAGGATCAGCCACATAACCAGGTTCAATTATAACTTAGATTTTACCTAAAATACATGCTATAGCCAATTCTTATTAACTAAGCTAAAATTTATTAGAAAAGAAAAGAG
The DNA here is from genome assembly GCF_025201925.1 of Gopherus flavomarginatus. Lineage (NCBI taxonomy): Eukaryota > Metazoa > Chordata > Testudines > Testudinidae > Gopherus > Gopherus flavomarginatus. The sequence continues at coordinate 138,332,814 of NC_066619.1, read as the reverse complement.
AGAGAGTGAGTGTTGGTTAAAAGATTAATAGACATATAGACTTGAATTCAATTTTTGAGGTTCAGATACAAAGTAGAGATGAGCTTGTAGTTGCCAAAAGTCCTTTTAGAAATAGTCCATAGGTTATAATCCAATGTCCATATTCAGGGTGGCTCCAGTTAATGACTGGGGATCTCAATCCTTGTGGCTTAAGGTTTCCCCCTCTTGAAACCCAAAGCAGATCTGAGATGAAGAAGGATCGTGTCCCAGGTTCTTAAACATTTCCAGCAGCCTTTCAGCCTGAGAAAACAATAGGCTTAACTCTTCTTCCAAACATCCTGGCAATTAGTACATCCATCAAACAGTTCAGATACAGATTACCACAACCTTCAAAGAGACACAGACAATAATACTATTTCACTCAAGTATCATCATAAATGTTAATATTCTTTTTTTGCTCTTTGAATTAAAACTAGAGCAATAGACAAGACTTGTTTGCTGACATCACAAGACCTGAGCAAACACCTCCCCTTCTACCTCTAACACTGCAGACTTGCATTTCAAAGCTCTGTTCATTTACATATCTTGTTAACCAGTTTTTAAGGTTCACCCACGGGTCAGGTCAGTCGGTGAGGTGAGTTAATTAACTCTTTCTGGCCCTGTCACCTTTCAATGAGATATCAGATTATACTTATAATGTCACAGTCACGGTGAGTTGACTGCTGCAGCTCCCCATAGACTCTGCCTGCGCCTCTCACCGAGCTGGAGTACAGCAGGCGAGGGGAGAGCACTCAATGTATTGCATCTACACTAGACGCGATATATCAAACCCCGCTGGATCGATCGCTGCCCACCGATTCGGCAGGTGGTATAGACATACCCCGAGTATCTGGTGATCGGAGCTGGACCCCCGAGGGGGACACATTGAAGGAACTCAGGGGTTAAAGTGCCTCTATTGTCAACTGTCAGGGCTGCTGTGGCTCAGAGGAGGGTGCTTGACTGCCTGGCAGGCTTAGGCGCCGCAAGCCTTGGAGGTGGGAGAAGTGAAGCGGCCACGGCGTGCTCAGGGTGCTCGTGCTCGGAGCAGGGGTGAGCTTGGGCGAGGAGGGTGCCGCAGGGCAGAGCAGGAGAGTTGCCACAAGAGGGGAGCCTCAGGGTGGAGGGGGGAGCTGCCACGGGTGGGGCGCCTCAGGGCAGGGGTGTGGTGGGGGGGAGGGTGCAAGGTGGAAGTTTCGCCTAGGGCATGAAACTTCCTTGCACCGGCCCTGCCCCACGCCCTGCCTGCAGCCAGCCCTGCACCCCCTGCCCTGCCCTGCCGGCAGTCAGCCTCTGTCTCCAGCCAGCCCTGCACCTTCTGCTTTGCCTGCACCAGCCGCATCCTTCCTGCCCAGTCTCCAGCCAACCCCTGATGCATCCCCCTGCCTGAAGCCAGCCAGCCCCGCAGCCCTTGCCCTGCCTGAAGCCAGACCCTACCTCCAGCCAACCCCACATCCACTGGTGCCCTGCACTTCCCAGGGCAGTAACCCTGCACATCTGCTTCAATGAGGGGGGCAGGGAGCAGCTGGGACCCACACATGTGCACACCCTAGGGTGACCAGACAGCAAGTGTGAAAAATCGGGACGGCATGGGGGGTAATAGGATCCTAGATAAGAAAAAGACCCCAAAATTCGGACTGTCCCTATAAAATTGGGACATCTGGTCACCATAGCACACCCCCAGGACTCCTGAGTTCCATTGCTGGGTTTCCTATTGGTTCCTCTGCTGGTTGTTTTCCTTTTCCTGGGGACTTTGGGCAAGTTGCTCCCCACTCTCGGGCTCTGTCCCCAGCAGTCAAATGGGGATTTCATACTTTCCCGCTATTGGAAAGTGCTGGGAGAATCCCCCAGCAAAAGCTGCTCTGACAGTGCTAAGCAGCATCTGACCAATCAAGGTCGGAGCTCACTGCCCAGGAGGAGTGCTTGGCTCTGGGGTTTCACTTCAGCCCAGTGTAGAGAGAGAGCCCTAACCATGGAGTTTGGCTCAAGAAGACCAAGTCTCCAATTTGTTAAGGGTGTTTTGAATTTCAATCCTGTGCTCCAAAGTGCTTGGTGTCAGTTGTAAACTTTAGGAGCATGCTCTCCACTCCATTTCCCAAATCATTCATGAAAATATAGAATAGTACCTGACACCGGACTGATCCCTGCCAGACCCACTAGGTTCACCCTCCCCGTTGGGCAGCTAAACATGGAGAAGGGCTCCTGGAGTCTTGGCTTTCAACCAGCTCTGCACCCACATTACACTGATTGCAGCTGGACTACATTTCCCTCGATTGCTTCTGAGAATGTCCTACAGGACTGTGTCAAAAGCCTTAGTAACACCAAGCTAGATCCCATCTATTGTTTACTCACCTCTACCAGGCCCAGAACCCTGCCAAAGAAGGAAAGAGGATTGGTTTGGAATGATTTGTTCTTGACAATTCCACGCTCACTAGTCATAAGAACCAAATCATCCTGTAGGTGCTGCTGACAAACTGAGTGTTTAAGAATGTATTGCAGGATCTCTCCAGCTATGGCAGTCAGGCTAGCTAGTCTGTAAGTCCCAGAGGTCTTTTTGTTCCCCTTTGAAAGATAGGTCCTGTCTTGTTCATGGATGGGAAGATGTTCTTTTTCAGGGGTCTCAGACGAGAACTGGGGCACAACACCTGGTTTGTTAAGGCCACAAAAACGGAGGCAGGAACCTCTTCTCTGCTGCTGGCAAAGAACCACAGGTACCTAAAAGATAGGGACTCACATCTTTGAATGGGCTTTAAAAAGGCAGTGGTTAATAAGTTTGGCCCCGACCATTTCTTGTTTCCACAGACTAGACATTTCAGCAAACTTTAGAATTCCTTGGTGCTAAACACTGTGAAACTCCCCTTTCTCCTTCACAGAGGGCTTTAACGCCCCTTATCTCACTTGGGCTCTAAACTGCCCATAGTTCGAGAACTGTTTCTGTTCCAATTGGACAGATGGGAGAAGGGAAGTGACCTACCCAAGGCCTACACAACAAGGCGATGGCAGAGCCAGAAAGAGAAGCAACCAGTTCTGACTCCTGTTCTAACAGATGAAAACACCCCAGAGCCCAGGAATCGAGATGGTGGGAAAATTTCATTCAAACCGTTTCTGTCCGAAAATCCCATTTAGACTAAACCAGTTTGTTTCTCAAAATCATAACAAGTGGGATGAAAGATCTTTGCAAAAATATTTTGTTGCAAAACAAAAGCATCTCCTCTTTGTCAGAGTGTGTTAAATTGTCTCCTCGCACACAAAGAGGAGACACTTACATCTCAACCATTAGATAAGATGCTTCAATCTGAGCTAAGTCGTTGCTCCTATTAACAATTTCAAAATAAAAAAATACAAATAAAATAGACTATTTCAGCTAATCTATTATGTCATAATCTGCTCTGAGTAAACATGATGGGAAACTTCATATTATGCACTACTTCTAGTGACACTCCCAAATGGATCCGCATCCTTCACCCACCATGAGGTAGGTAAGAGCGGATCATTATTATCCCTACTTGAAAGAGGGAGAAGCTAAGGCTGAGAAAGGAGAATTGACTTGTCTTAGGTCACACAGCCCGTCAGAGGCAGTGTTGGGAATAGGACCGAAGAGCCCTGATTTTCAAACAAACCATCGGATCTTGAATTTCAGACATTGAATGACCTGAATACTGTGCTCTCAGATGAGCTCCAGACCAACAACAGTGACAGTAATTATTCAGCAAGTATTTGAGGAGAACTGCAATGTTAGAGGGAATCATCAACTGCTCAGAGACAATTAATGCAGAGAAGCAGCAAAATTAATCAAAGCTAGAACTGGTTCTGACTTATTTACTTGATCTTAAAAGAGAACAACAAGGACCTGAGTCTCCTCCCTGTCAATAACCCCCTGCTCAACCAATCAGGGTAGAGACTGAGGACGGGAGGCTGAGGGTTCTCACCAGAGAGCCCAAAGGATGGCCCAGGTCACCGGTGGGGATCACTGCCCGAGCACTATTTCAGTCCCACATTTTTGGGTGGACCTTCCATAGTGGGAGCTGCAGAGGACTTCCCTGCAACACACACACACACACCTCCGTCCTGTTGTTGGGAAGGGAACAGGAGAAAGGACAAAAGAAGCAAGAGAATAAGAGGAGGGAGGGATGGAGGAAGAGGTGAAACAAAAAGGACAAAACCTAATGTCCCCAGCGATTCTTAGGGACAAAATCCCAGGTGCGCAATAAAATTCTGCCTCCTTAAGCTCGTGTTTTCCATGCCTAGAATTCACTTGTCACCAGATAGATCAGACTGAACAGGTTTCAAACCTTCAGGAGGCTCTTACCTTCTAAACAGGGACGGCTGTTTTCTAGTAAAATCACTACAAGGGAAGGAGGAAACTCGAAAGAGGTTCCTCCTAGCGCTCACGTCCATGACCCCAAATAATCTCTCAGTCCTCAAAGAGAGACCTGGAGAAAGAAACGTCCTGAAGCAAAGCCACAGAGGTCTCTGAGGTTTCCCTGGCCCCTCGCCCCTGTCCTGCCTGGCTGATGTCAGCATCTCTCTGTGAGGTCACCACCTCCCCACCACCTTTGACCAATAGTCTGAGGTCCTGCAAAAGGCCTTTGTGATGTCACTGCCACACCCCTCCCTTGCTGGGCTAATGTCATGCCCCTGGCCAGGCACTTTGGAGGTTTGAGCTACTCCCTGTGGATCACCCCACTCAAGGAGCGTTCGTTCTAGGCAGCAAGCCGGCTAGACAGGAAAACATCAGACGCTGCTCCCAATGCTACACTCAGTTTTTCAGAAATTAGTCGACTTCATGGTCAGAAGACACCATTAGAGCATCTAACCTGCATATCACAGGCCTCCTGTATGACATAACAGCTACTTTGGGGGCAAACACATTCCAGAAAGGCATCTAGTCTTCATTAAATGACATCAGGAGATGATGAATCCACCACTTTCCTTGGTAGCTTGCTCCTGTTGTGAATCATCCTCGCTGTTGACTATTGTGCCTCAGTTGTAATATGAATTTGTCTCTTTTCACTTTCCAGCCATTGGGTCTTGTTATGCCTTTCTCTGCTCCATTCAAGAGCCCGTAAATACCCAATCTTTTCTCTCCATTAAGGCCCTTCAACATTTCAATGAAATCACCTTTCAATCTTCTTTTGATAAGCTAAACAGGTTGAGCTCTTTCAATAGCTCACTGGAAGGCATTTTTCTCCAGCCCTCAGAACATTTGGTGGCTCTTTGCTGCCCTAGCTCCAATTTCACGGCTTGGGACCACTGGAGCTGGGGGTCATGGCCCCACGGGTTGGGCCCTGGAGATGGGGGTAGTGGCTCCCAATGGTTGGGCCCCTGGAAATGGGGTCAGGGCCCGCACGGTTGGGTCCCTGGAGCTGGGGTCAGGGCCCCCACGGTGGGGCCACTGGAGCTGGTCCACACGGTTGGGCCCCTGGAGCTGGGGTCTGGGCCCCACGGGTTGGGCCCCTGGAGCTGGGGTCAGGTACCCACGGGTGAGGCCCCTGGAGCTGGGTCAGGGACCCACGGGTTGGGCCCTTTGAGGCTGGGTCAGGGCCCCGATTTCGGCCCCTGGAGCTAGGGTCAGAGTCCGCACGGGCTGAGCCCACTGGCTGGGGTCAGGGCCCCCACGGGTGGGCCCCTGGAGCTGGTCCCACACGGGTTGGGCCCCTGGAGCTGGGTCTGGGCCCCCACGGGTTGGGCCCCTGGAGCTGGGTCAGGTACCCACGGGTGAGGCCCCTGGAGCTGGGGTAGGGACCCACGGGTTGGGCCTTTGAGGCTGGGGTCAGGGCCCCCACGATTTTCGGCCCCTGGAGCTAGGGTCAGAGTCCGCACGGTTGGCCCCTGGAGCTGGGGTCAGGGCCCCCACGGTTGGGCCCCCGGAGTTGGGGTCAGGGGATGCACGGGTTGGGGCCCCTGGACCTGGGGTCATGGTACGAACGGGTTGGGACACTGGAGATGAGGTCAGGGCCTCCACGGGTTACGCCCCCTGGAACTGGGTTCAGAGCCTCCAAGGTTGGGCCCCTGGAGCAGGAGTTCAGGCCTCGCACAGTGGGGCCCCTGGAGCTGGGGTCAGGGCCAACACGGTTGAGGCCCCAGGAGCTCGGGTCAGGGCCCGCACGGGTTTGGCCCCTGGAGCTGTGTCAGTGCCCAGATGGGTTTGGGTCCCTGGAGCTGGGGTCAGGGCCCCCACGGGTTAGTCCCCGGAGCCGGGGTCATGGCCCGCACGGGTTGGTCCCCTGGAGCTGGGTCAGTGCGCACCAGAGTGGGGCCCCGGATTTGGGTCAGGGGCCCCCATGGGTTGGCCCATGAGGCTGGGGTCAGGGCCCCCCCGGATTCGGCCCCTGGAGCTGCGATAAGGGCCTGCACGGGTTGGGCCCCGATAGCTCGAGTGGGGTCTTAAACGGTTGGGCCCCTGGAGCTGGGGTCAGGCCCCGCACGGGTTGGCCCCTGGAGCTGGGGTCAGGGGCCCCACGGGTTGGGCCCCCGGAGTTGGGGTCAGGGGATGCACGGTGGGCCCTGGAGCTGGGGTCATGGTACCCGGGTTGGCCACTGGAGATGAGGTCAGGGCCTCCACGGGTTACGCCCCCTGGACTGGGTTCAGAGCCTCCAAGGGTTGGGCCCCTGGAGCAGGAGTCAGGCCTCGCACAGGTGGGGCCCTGGAGCTGGGGTCAGGGCCAACGGTTGAGGCCCAGGAGCTCGGGTCAGGGCCCGCACGGGTTGGGCCCCTGGAGCTGGTGTCAGTGCCCCCATGGGTTGGGTCCCTGGAGCTGGGGTCAGGGCCCCCACGGGTTAGTCCCCGGAGCCGGGTCATGGCCCGCACGGGTTGGTCCCCTGGAGCTGGGGTCAGTGCGCCCACGAGTGGGGCCCCGGATTTGGGGTCAGGGCCCCCATGGGTTGGACCCATGAGGCTGGGGTCAGGGACCACACGGGTGGGGCCCCTGGAGCTGGGGTCAGGGCCCGCACGGTTGGGGCCCTGGAGCTGCGTTTAGGGCCAGCACGGCTGGAGCCCCTGGAGCGGGGGTCAGGGCCCCACGGGTGGGGCTCCTGGAGCTGGGGTCAGGGCCCTACAAGGTTGGGCCTTTCAGGCTGGGGTCAGGGCCCCACGATTTCGGCCCTTGGAGCTGGGGTCAGGGCCCACAGGAGCTGGGCCCTAGAGCTGGGGTGTGAGAGCCACGAGGGCTGGGCCCCTGGAGCTCGAGTGAGGCCCTAAACAGGTTGGGCCCCTGGAGCTGGGTCAGGGCCCACACGGGTTGGGCCCCCGGTTGGGGTCAGGGGACACGGGTTGGGACCCTGGAGCTGGGGGCTGCGCCCCCACGGGTGTGTCCCTGGAGCTGGTGTCAGGGCCCGCACGGGTTGGGCCACTGGATCTGGGTTATGGCCCCCACAGGTTTGGGCCCCTGGAGCTGGGGTTAGGGCCCCTAAGGGTGGGGCCACTGAGTTGGCGTCAGGGCCCGCACGGGTGGGGCTCCCTGAACCTGCGGTGGGCCACACGGGTGGTGCCCCTTAAGATGGGGTCAGGGCCCCCATGGGTGGGGCCCCTGGAGCTGTCCGCACGGGCTGGGCCCCTGTAGCTGAGTGAGGACCCCAGGTGGGGCCCTGGAGCTGGGGTCAGGGTCAACACGGGTGGGGCCCATGGAGCTGGGGTCAGGGCGCCCACGGGTGGAGCCCCTGGAGCTGGGGTCAGGGCCCGCACGGGTGGGGCCCATGGAGCTGGGGTCAGGGTGCCCACGGGTGAGGCCCCTGGAGCTGGGGTCAGGCCCCGCACGGGTTGGGCCTTGGAGCTGGGTCAGGGTCCCACGGTGTGGTCCATGGAGCTCGGGTCAGGGTCCCCCGGATTGAGCCTTTGAGGCTGTGGTCAGGGCCCCACGATTTCGGCCTCTGGAGCTTGGGTCAGGGCCCCCAGGGGGGGGTCCTGGATTTGGGGTCAGGGCACCCACGGGTTGTGCCCCTGTTGCTGGGGTCAGGACCCACACGAGTTGGGCCCCTGGAGCTGGGGTCAGGGCCCGCACGGGTTGGGCCCCTGGAGCTGAGGTCAGGGCCTCCACGTGTTGGCCCTGGACCTGAGGTCAGGGCCCGCACGGGTTTGGCCCCTATAGCTGAGGTGAGGGCCCCCCCGGTTGGACCCCTGTATAGGGTCAGGGCCCCCACGGGCTGCGCCCCTGGAGCTGGGGTCAGGTCCCGCACGGCCTGGGCCCCTGGAACTGGGGACAGGGCCCTCACGGGTTGGCCCCTGTAGCTGGGGTCAAGGTCCCAACGGGTGGAGCCTCTGGAGTTGGGGTCAGGCCCCACACAGGTGGAGCCTCTGAAGCTGGGGTAAGGGCCCGCACGGGTGGGCGCGCCTGAAGCTGTGGGCAGGGCGCCCATGGTGGAGCCCTGGAGCTGGGGTCAGGACCCGCACCGGTGGGGCCCCTGGAGCTGGGGTCAGGGCCTGCACCGGTGGGTCCCTGGAGCTGAGGTCAGGGTACCACCGGTTGGGCCCCTGGAGCTGGAGTCAGGGCCCCCACGGGTTGGGCCCCGGGGCTATTTCAGGGCCCCCACGGGTTGGCCCCTGGAGCTGGGGTAAGGGACCGCACAGGTGGGGCCCCTGGAGCTGGGGTCAGGGCCACACGGGTGGGGCCCATGGAGCTGGGGTCAGGGCGCCCACAGGTGGAGCCCGTGGAGCTGGGGTCAGGGCCCGCACGGGTGAGGGCCCATGGAGCTGGGGTCAGGGTGCCCACGGGTGAGGCCCTGGAGCTGGGTCAGGCCCCGCACGGTTGGGCCCTTAGAGCTGGGGTCAGGGCCCCCACGGGTTGGGCCACTGGAGTTGAGGTCAGAGGACGCACGGTTGGGGCCCTGGAGCTTGGGTCAGGATACGAATGGCTTGGGCCCCTGGAGATCGGTTCAGGGCCCCACGGGTTGGGTCCCTGGATCTGGTGTCAGGGCCCGCACGGTTGGGCCACTGGAGCTGGGTTAGGGCCCGCACTGGTGGGGTCCCTGGAGCTCGGGTCATGGCCCCCACCGGTTGGGACCCTGGAGCTGGAGTCAGGGGACGCACGGGTGGGCAGCTGGAGCTGGGGTCAGGGCCTTCACGGATGGGGCCCTGGAGCTGGGGTCAGGCCCCCCACGGGTTGGGCCCCTGTTGCTGGGGTCATGGGATGCACGGGTTGGCCCCTGGGGCTGGGGTCAGGGCCCCCGCGGGTTGGGCTCTTGGAGCTGAGTCAGGGGATTCACAGGCTTGGCCCTGCAGCTAGGGTCAGGGTCCCCACGGGTTGGGCCCCTGGAGCTGGGGTCAGGGAACGGACGGGTTGGGCCCCAGAAGCTGGGGTTAGGGCCACCATAGGTTGGGACCCTGGAGCAGGGGTCAGGGCTCCCACGGGTTGGGTCCCTGGAGATGGGTTCAGGCCCCCCAAGGGTTGGGCTCCTGCAGCTGGGGTGAGGTGACGCACGTGTTGGGTCCCCTGGAGGTGGGGTCAGGTACCACACGGGTTGGGCCCCTGGAGCTGGGGTCAGGGAACGCACGGGTTGGGCCCTGCAGCTGGGGTCATGGCCCCCACGGTTGGGCCCCTGAAGCTGGGGTCAGGGGACGCACGGGTTGGGCCCTGCAGCTGGGTCATGGCCCCCGGGTTGGGCCCCTGGAGCTGGGGTCAGGGGACGCACGGGTTGGGTCCCTGCAGGTGGGATCAGGGCCCCCAGATGCTGGGCCCCTGGAGCTGGGGTCAGGGCCCCCACGGGTTGGTCCCCTGGAGCTGGGGTCGGGGGATGCACTGGTTGGGTCCCTGGAGCCGGGGATAGGGCCCCTGAGGGTTGGGCCCCTGCAGGTCGGGTCAGAGGACGCACGAGTTGGGCCCCTGGAGCTGTGGTCAGGGCCCCCACGAGTTGGGCCGCTGGAGCTGGGGTCAGCGGACGCACGGTTTGGGCCCCTGGAGCTGGGGTCAGGGCCCCCCACAGGTTGGGCCCCTGGAGTTGGGGTCAGGGGACGCACGGATTGGGCCTCTGCAGCTGGGGTTAGGGCCCCAACGGGTTGGCCCCTGGAGCTGGGGTCAGGGGACGTACGGGTTGGTCCCCTGGAGCTGTGGTCAGGCCCTCATGGGTTGGGCCCCTGGAGCTGGGTTGAGGGGACGCACGGGTAGGCCCCTGGAGCTTGGGTCAGGGGAACGCACGGGTTTGGCCCCGGAAGCAAGGGTCAGGGCCACCACAGGTTGGGCCCCTACAGCGGGTATCAGGGGACGCACGACTTGGGCCACTGGAGTTGGGTCAGGGGACGCACTGGTTTGGCACCTGCAGCTGGGGTCAGTGCCTCCACGGGTTGGGCCCCTGGCTGGGGTCAGGGGACGCACGGGTGGGCCCCCGGAGCTGCGGTCAGGGTCCCCACTGGTCTGGCCCCTGGAGCTGGGGTCAGGCCCCCACGGCTTTGGCCCCTGTTGCTGGGGTCAGGGAACACAAGAGTTTGACTCCTGTTGCTGGGGTCAGGGTACGCATCGGTTGGGCCACTGGAGCTGGGTTAGGCCCCCCACGGGTGGGTCACTGGAGATGGAGTCAGGGGACGCACGGGTTGGGCCCCTGGAGCTGGGTTCAGGGACCCCACGGGTTGAGCCCCTGGAGCTCGAGTCAGGGGACACACAGGTTTGGCCCCTGAAGCTGGGGTCAGTGTCTCCACGGTTGGGCCCCTGGAGCTGGGGTCAGGGGACGCACGGGTGGGCCCCCGGATCTGCGGTCAGGGCCTCCACGGTTTCTGTCCCTGGAGCTGGGGTCAGGCCCCTACGGGTTTGACCCCTGTTGCTGGTGTCAGGGGATCATGGGTTGGACCACTGGAGCTGTGGTCAGGGCCCCCATGGGTTGGGTCCCTGAGTTGCATTCAGGGGACGCATGGAAGGGCCCCCGGAGCTGGGGTGAGGGCCCCCACTGGTTCGGCCCCTGGAGCTGGGGTCAGGCCCCACACAGCTTTGCCCCTGGTGCTGGGGTCAGGGACGCAAGAGTTTGGCCCTGTTGCTGGGGTCAGGGGACGCATCGGTTGGCCACTGGAGCTGGAGTTAGGCCCCCCACGGGTGGGTCCCTGGAGATGGATCAGGGGACGCACGGGTTGGGGCCCTGGAGCTGGGGTCAGTGCCCCAACGGGTTGGGCCCCTGGAGCTGGGGTCAGGGGACGCATGAGTTGGGACCATGTACTGGGGTCAGGGCCCACATGGGTTGGGCCCTTGGGACTGAGGTCAGGGGGACGCACGGGTTGGGCCCCTGTAGCTGGGTAAGAGTCCCATGGGCTGGGCCACTGCAGCTGTTGTTAGAGGACGCACGGGTTGGGGCCACTGGAGCTGGGTCAAGGACTCCACGGTTTGAGCCCCTGGAGCTTGGGTCAGGGACACATGGGTTTGGCCCCTGAGCTGGGGTCAGGGTATCCATGGGTTCGGCCCCTGGAGCTGGTGTCAGGGGAGGCACGGGTGGGGCCCCCGGAGCTGGGTCAGGGTCTCCACGGGTTGGGTCCCTGGAGCTGGGGTCAGCCTCCCACGGTTTGGCCCCTGTTGCTGGTGTCAGGGACGCATGGGTTGAATCACTGGAGCTGGGGTCAGGGCCCCCAATGGTTGGGTCCCTGGAGCTGGATTCAGGGGACGCACCGGAAGGGCCCCTGGATCTGGGGTCAGGGCCCCCACAGGTTGGGCCCTTGGGACTGAGTCAGGGGGACGCACGGGTTGGGCCCCTGTAGCTGGGGTAAGAGTCCCCACGGGCTGGGCCACTGCAGCTGGTGTTAGAGGACGCACGGGTTGGGCCACTGGAGCTGGGGTCAGGACTCCACGGGTTGAGCCCCTGGAGCTTGGGTCAGGGGACACACGGGTTTGGCCCCTGTTGCTGGTGTCAGGGGACGCATGGGTTGGACCACTGGAGCTCGGGTCAGGGCCTCCACGGGTTGGTCCCCTGGAGCTGGGGTCAGGCCCCCCACGGCTTTGGCCCCTGTTGCTGGGGTCAGGGGACGCACGAATTTGGCTCCTGTTGCTGGTGTCAGGGACGCATCGGTTCAGCCTGGAGCTTGGGTGAGAGCCCCCAAGGGTTCAGACTCTGGAGGTTGGGTCAGGGCCCCCACGGGTTGGGCCCTTGAGGCTGGGGTCAGGGTCCCCACAGGTTGGGCCTTGGGATGAGGTCAGGGGACGCACGGGTTGGGCCCCTGTAGCTGGGGTAAGAGTCCCACGGGCTGGGCACTGCAGCTGGTGTTAGAGGACGCACGGGTTGGGCACTGGAGCTGGGGTCAAGGACTCCACGGGTTGAGCCCCTGGAGCTTGGGTCAGGGGACACACGGGTTTGGCCCCTGTTGCTGGTGTCAGGGGACGCATGGGTTGGACCACTGGAGCTCGGGTCAGGGCCTCCACGGTTTGTCCCCTGGAGCTGGGGTCAGGCCCCCCACGGCTTTGGCCCCTGTTGCTGGGGTCAGGGGACGCACGAGTTTGGCTCCTGTTGCTGGTGTCAAGGGACGCATCGGTTCAGCCACTGGAGCTGGGTGAAAGCCCCCAAGGTTCAGACTCTGGAGGTTGGGTCAGGGCCCCCACGGGTTGGCCCTTGAGGCTGGGGTCAGGGTCCCCACGAGTTCGTCGCCTAGAGCTGGGGTCAGAGCCTGCACGGGTTGGGCCCCTGGAGCTGTGGTCAGGGCCCCCCACGGTTGAGCCCCTGGAGCTGGGGTCAGGGCCCGCACGTGTTAGGCCCTAGAGCTAGGGTCATGGCTCCCACAGTTTGGACCCCTGGAGCTGGAGTCAGGGCCCCCACGGGTTGGGCCCCTGGAGCTGGGGTAGGGCCCCCAAGGGGGGACCCCTGTAGTTGGGCTCAGGGTCCCCTCGGTTTGGGCCGATCGAGCTGGGGTGAGTACCCGCACGCGTGTGGGCCTGGAGCTGGGGTAAGGGGCCCCACGGGTGGACCCCTGGAGCAGGGGTTAGGGTCCCCTCGGTTTGAGCCTCTGGAGCTGGGGTCAGAGCCTGCACGGGTGGGCTCCTGGAGGTGGGGAACTGTCCCCCACAGGTGGGGCCCCTGGAGCTGGGTATGGAGATGCACGGGTGGCCCCTGGAGCTGGGGTCAGGGTCCCCTCGGTTTGTGTCCTGGAGCTGGGGTCAAGGCCGCACGGGTTGGGCGGCTGGATCTGGGGTCACGGCCCCGATGAGTTTGGCCCCTGGAGCTGAGGTCAGGGCCCCCATTGGTGGGGCCCCTGGAGCTGGGGTCAGGGCCCCCACAGGTTGGACCCCTGTAGCTGCGGTGAGGGCTCCCACGGGTTGGGACCCTGGAGCTTGAGTCAGGGCCACCCACGGGTTGGGCCCCTGGAGCTGGGGTAAGGGCCCCCACGGGGGACCCCGGTAGTTGGGTTCAGGTCCCCTTGGTTTGGGACCCTGGAGCTGGGGTGAGTACCAGCACGCGTGTGGGCCCTGGAGCTGTGTAAGGGCCCCCAAGGGTGGAACCCTGGAGCTCTGGGGTTAGGGTCCCCTTGGTTTGGGCCCCTGGTGCTGGGGTCAGAGCCTGCACGGGTGGGGCCCCTGGAGCTGGGGTACTGTCCTCCACGGGTGGGGCCCCTGTAGCTGGGGTTAGGACCCGCACAGGTGGGGCCCCTGGAGTTGAGGTCAGGGCCCCCACGGGTGTGGACCCTGAAGCTGGTGTTAGGGCCTGCACCGGTGGGGGCCCTGGAGCTGGGGTGAGGCCCCACGGGTTGGGCCCCTGGAGCTAGGGTCAGGGCCCAACGGGTAGGGCCCCTCGAGCTGGGGTCCGCCCCGCACGGGTTGGGCCCCTGGAGCAGGGGTCAGGTCCCCACGGGTTGGGCCCCTGGATGTGGAGTCTAGGCCAACACGGGTGGGGCCCCTGGAGCTGGGGTCAGGGACCCTACGGTGGGGCCCCTGATCCTGGGGTCACGGCCCGCATGGGTTGGCCCCTGGAGCTGGGGTAAGGGCCCCTACGGGTGTGGCCCCTTGAGCTGAGGTCAGGGCCTCCACGGGTTGGGCCCTTGAGGCTGGGGTCAGGGCCCCCACGAGTTTCGTCGCCTAGTGCTGGGGTCAGAGCCTGCACGGGTTGGACCCTGGAGCTATGGTCAGGGCCCCCACGGGTTGAGCCCCTGGAGCTGGGGTCAGGGCCCGCACGTGTGGGGCTCCTGCAGCTAGGGTCAGGACTCCCACCGGTGGGGCCCCTGGAGCTAGGGTGAGGGCCCCTACGGGTTGGGCCTCTGGAGCTGGGGTCAGGGCCCCCACGTGTTTGGGCTCCTGGAGCTGGGGTCAGGGCCCACACGGGTTGGGCCCTTGGAGCAGGGGTCAGGGCCTCTACGGGTTGGGCCCCTGGAGCTGGGGTCAGGGCTCGCACGTGTTCGGCCCCTGGAGCTGGGGTCAGGGCTCCACGGGTAGGGCCCGTACAGCTGGGGTCAGGGCCCGTACGGGTTGGGCCACTGCAGCTGCGGTCATGGCCCCACGGTTTGGGCCCCTGGAGCTGGGGTCAGGGCCCCCACGGTTTGGGCTCATGAGCTGGGGATAGGTCCCGCACGGGTTGGGCCCCTGGAGCTGGGGTCAGGGCCTCCCCGGGTTGGGCCCCTGTAGGCTGGGGTGAGGGCTCCCACGGGTTGGGCCCCTGGAGCTGGAGTCAGGGCCCCCACGGTTGGGCCCCTGGAGCTGGGGTAAGGGCCCCACGGGGGGACCCCTGTAGTTGGGCTCAGGGTCCCCTTGGTTTGGGACCCTGGAGCTGGGGTGAGTACCCGCACGCGTGTGGGCCCTGGAGCTGGTGTAAGGGCCCCCACGGGTGGGACCCCTGGAGCTGGGTTAGGGTCCCCCTCGTTTTGGGCACCTGGAGCTGGGGGTCAGGGCCTGCACGGGTGGGGCCCCTGAGCTGGGGTACTGTCCCCCACGGGTGGGCCCCTGCAGCTGGGTCTTGCGGATGCACGGGTGGGCCCCTGAAGCTGGGGTCAGGCCTGCACGGGTGGGGGCCCTGGAGCTGGGGTGAGGCCCCCACGGGTTGGGCCCTGGAGCTAGGTCAGGGCCCCACGGTAGGACCTCTCGAGCGGGGGTCCGGCCCCGCACGGGTTGGGCCCCTGTAGCAGGGGTCAGGGTCCCCCGGGTTGGGCCCCTGGAGGTGGGGTCTAGGCCAACACGGGTGGGGCCCCCTGGAGCAGGAGTCAGGGCCCCTACGGGTTGGGCGCCTGGAGCTGGGGTCATTGCCCCAACGGGTTTGGCCTCTCGAGCTGGGGTCAGGGCCCCCACAGGGTTGGGCCCCTGGAAGTGGGGTCAGGCCGTGCACGCTTTGGGCCCCTGGAGCTGAGGTCAGGGTCCCCACGGGTTGGGCTCCTGGAGCTGGGGTCAGGGCCCACACAGTTTGGGCCCCTGGAGCTGAGGTCAGGGCTCGCACGTGTTTCGGCCCCTGGAGCTGGGGTCAGGGCTCCCACGGGTAGGGGCCCCTAGAGCGGGGTCAGGGCCTCACGGTTTGGGTCCTTGAGCTGGGTAGGGCCTCAAACGGGTTGGGCCCCTGGAGCTGGGGTAAGGGCCCCCACAGGTTGGGCCCCTGGAGCTGTGGTCAGGGCCCTTGGAGCTGGGGTGTGGTTCCCACGGGTTTGGGCCCCTGGAGCTGTGTCAGGGCCCCCTACGGGTTGGGCCCATGTAGCTGAGGTAAGGGCCCCCACCGGGGACCCCCTGTAATTGGGGTCAGGGTCCCCTCTCTTTGGGCTCCTGGAGCTGAGGGTCAGGGCCCGCATGCGTGTGAGCCCTGGAGCTGGAGTAAGGGCCCCCACTGGTGGGACCCCTGGAGCTGGATCAGGGTCCCCCTCGGTTTGGGCCCCTGGAGCTGGGGTCAGGGCCTGCACGTGTGGGCCCCCTGGAGCTGGGGTCAGGGCCCCCACGATTTCGGCCCCTGGAGCTGGGGCGCGGACCCGCATGGGCTGTTGTCCCTCGAGCTGGGGTCAAGGCCCCCACGGATTGGGCCCCTGGAGCTTGGTAAGGGTCCATACGGGTTGGACCCCTGGAGATGGTATCAGGGCCCGCACGGGTTGGGACCCTGGAGCTGGGGTCAGGTCCCCCCCGGGTGGGGCCCCTGGAGCTGGGGTCAGGGGACACACAGGTGGGCCCCTGGAGCTGGGTCAGGGCCGAACGGGTTGAGCCCCCGGAGATGGGGTCAGGCCTGCACGGGTAGGGCAACTGCAGCTGGGGTCGGGCCCCCACGGGTTGGGCCTGGAGCTGGGTCAGCGCCCCCACGGTTGGGCCCCTGGAGTTGGGGTCTGAGCCCGCACGGGTTGGGCCCCTGGACCTGGGGTCAGGGCCTCCACAGGTTGGGCCCCTGGAGCTGCGGTCATGGCCCGCACGGGTTGGTTTCCTGTAGCTGGGGTCAGAGCCCGCAAGGGTTCGGTCCATGGAGCTGGGTCAGGGACCCCCACGGCTTGGGCCCCTGGAGTTGGGGTCAGGGCCCGTACGGGTTGGGCCCCTGGAGCTGGGGTCAGGCCCCATACGGGTTGGGCCCCTGGAGCTGGGGTCAGGGACCCCACGGGTTGGGGCTCTGGAGATGGGACAGGGCACACACGGGTTGGGCCCCTTGAGCTCCATTCAGGGCCCGCACGGTTTAGGCCCCTGGAGCTGGGATCAAGGCCCCCATGGGCTAGGCCCCTGGAGCTAAGGTCATGCCCCACGCGGGTTGGACCTCTGTAGCTGGGGTCAGGGTCCCCACGGGTTGAGCCGGGAACTGGGGTCTGGTCTCGCACGCAGGGTTGGTCCCCTGGAGCTGGGGTCACGGCCGCACGGGTTTGTACCCCTGGAGCTGGGGTCAGGGCCCAAACGGGTTGGGTCCGTGGAGCTGGGTTCAGGGCCCCCACGGGTGTGGCTCCAGGAGCTGGGGTCGGGCCCCCACGGGTTGGGCCCCTGGAGCTGGGGTCAGGACCCGTACGGGTTGATCTACTGGAGCTGGGATCAGGGCCCCACGGGTGTGGCCCCTTGAGTGGGGTTAGGGCCCGCACGGGTTGGGCCCCTGGAGTGGGGTCAGCCGTGCCAGGGCTTTGGGCCCCTGGAGCTGAGGTCAGGGTCCCCACGGGTTGGCTCCTGGAGCTGGGTCAGGGCCCACACAGTTTGGGCCCCTGGAGCTGAGGTCAGGGCTCGCACGTGTTCGGCCCTCTGGAGCTGGGGTCAGGGCTCCCACGGGTAGGGCCCCTAGAGCTGGGGTCAGGGCCCTCACGGTTTGGGTCCTTGGAGCTGGGGTCAGGGCCTCAAACGGGTTGGGCCCCTGGAGCTGGGGTAAAGGGCCCCCACAGATTGGGCCCCTGGAGCTGTGGTCAGGCCCCTGGAGCTGGGTGTGGAGTTCCCCGGGTTGGGCCCCTGGAGCTGATGTCAGGGCCCCTACGGTTGGGGCCCATGTAGCTGAGGTAAGAGCCCCCACCGGGGGACCCCTGTAATTGGGGTCAGGGTCCCCCTCTCTTTGGGCTCCTGGAGCTGGGTCAGGGCCCGCATGCGTGTGAGCCCTGGAGCTGGAGTAAGGGCCCCCACTGGTTGGGACCCCTGGAGCTGGATCAGGGTTCCCTCGGTTTGGGCCCCTGGAGCTGGGGTCAGGCCTGCACGGTGTGGGGCCCCTGGAGCTGGGGTCAGGGCCCCCACGATTTCGGCCCTGGAGCTGGGGGCAGGACCGCCATGGGCTGGTTCCCTCGAGCTGGGTCAAGGCCCCCACGGATTGGGCCCCTGGAGCTTGGGTAAGGGTCCATACGGGTTGGCCCCTGGAGATGGTATCAGGGCCCGCACGGTTGGGACCCTGGAGCTGGGGTCAGGTCCCCCCCGGGTTGGGCCCCTGGAGCTGGGGTCAGGGGACACACAGGTTGGGCCCCTGGAGCTGGGGTCAGGGCCGGAAACGGGTTGAGCCCCCCGGAGATGGGGTCAGGGCCTGCACGGGTAGGGCACTGCAGCTGGGGTCAGGGCCCCCGGGTTGGGCAACTGGAAGCTGGGGTCAGCGCCCCCACGGGTTGGGCCCCTGGAGTTGGGGTCTGAGCCCGCCACGGTTGGACCCTGGACCTGTGGTCAGGGCCTCCACGGTTGGCCCTGGAGCTGCGTCATGGCCCGCACGGGTTGGTCTCCTGTAGCTGGGTCAGAGCCCGCAAGGGTTGTTCCATGGAGCTGGGGTCAGGGACCCCACGGCTTGGGCCCCTGGAGTTGGGGTCAGGGCCGTACGGGTTGGGCCCTGGAGCTGGGGTCAGGCCCCATACGTTGGGCCCCTGCGCTGGGGTCAGGGACCCCACGGGTTGGGGGCTCTGGAGATAGGACAGGGCAACACATCGGTTGGGTCCCTGGAGCTCCATCAGGGCCCGCACGGTTTAGGCCCCTGGAGCTGGGATCAAGGCCCCCAGGGCTAGGCGCCTGGAGCTAAGTCATGCCCCCACCCGCGGGTTGGACCTCTGTAGCTGGGTCAGGGTCCCCACGGGTTGAGCCCGGGAACTGGGGTTTTCCGGTCTCGCACGGGTTGGTCCCCTGGAGCTGGGTCACGCCGGCACGGGTTGTACCCTTGGAGCTGGGGTCAGGGCCCAAACGGGTTGGGTTCCTGGAGCTGGGTTCAGGGCCCCCACGGGTGTGGCTCCAGGAGCTGGGGTCAGGGCCCCCACGGGGTTGGGCCCTGGAGCTGGGGTCAGGACCCGTACGGGTTTGATCTACTGGAGCTGGGATCAGGGCCCACGGGTGTGGCCCGTTGAGTTGGGTTAGGGCCCGCACGGTTGGGCCGGTGGAGCTGGGGTGAGGGCCCTTACCGGTTTGGGCCCCAGGAGCTGAGGTGAGGGCCCTCATGGGTTGTGCCCCTGGCGCTTGTGTCAGGGCCCCTACGGGTTGGACCCCAGGACCTGCGGTCAGGGCCCGCACGGGTTGGGCCCCTGGAGCTGGGGCAAGGACCCCCACTGGTTGGGCCCTGGAGCTGGGGTCAGGTCCTGCACTGGTTGGGGCCTTGGAGCTGGGGTCAGGGCCCCAACGGATTGGGCCATTGGGCTGGGGTCAGGACCCCCACACAGGTTGGGCAACCCTGGATCTGGGGTCAGGGACCGCACTGGGTGGGGCCTCTGGAGCTGGGTTCAGGCCCATGGTTGGGCCACTGGAGCTTGAGGGTCAGGCTCGCACGTTCTGGGCCCCTGGAGCTCCATTCAGGGCCCGCACTTGTTAGGCCCCTTGAGCTGGGATACAAGGGCCCCCATGGTTGGGCCCCTGGAGCTAGGGTCAGGCCCCACACGGGTTGGACCCCTGGAGGTGGGGTCAGGGTA